>NC_143027.1:82137500-82265000 GCF_057628025.1 Oncorhynchus mykiss
GGCTGCATCGTCATCTGCTGGCCTTGAGGTTAATTGCTCTCATTGTAATTTCGTTTAAAAAACATTTTTTATGTAATCAACCATATCAAAATGAGAAAATGACTGTTAATTGTAATTCTAAATCTTGTCTAATCAACAAATACATTTCTATGCATTCATTCTTTATCTCAAGTGTTATCTTTTTGCATAGCATGTCAAAGGTTTGTCTCTGTTAAGTTTAGGTTCTTGTTTTACCTTAGTGGTTTTATGTCGGGCAGAATTCGTGGAGTACCAACATCCGGTTGAAACAATTTGATTTTGTAGTTCAGAAGAAAACAATTCTGCCACACATCGGCATGGACGGCAGCAGTAGCAAGCTAGTTATGCACTACATTACTCTTACTACTATTTTCTGCATCGTATATTTTAAATGGATCACTTCGAGGAAGATTTAGTCGCTGCATTAAGAGAAATTGTCAAAGACAGAAACTGGCAATGTGTAGGAAAGAAGTGTGATTTTGACTCACCATGCACAAAGTAAGCAGTCCAAATAGCTAGAATAGCAGCAGCTAGCATATACACATTAGCTGCCCTTGCCTATTCTAAAAAGATGGTCTAACTGCATGACTTCTCTACGTTTCCCCAAGGTTGTACTCTGAGGATGGTGAACACATTGTCCTGGTTCACACAGAAGATGACAGATTCTGGGCTATGGATTCATCCTGTCCCCATGAAGGTAGAAGTTAGCCTAATTGATGGCATCAGCACACAGCACTATTAATCACTCAGCACTATGCTATGGTAGCTTGCTGTTCTGATGATTAATTAATAAACAACTACGTGCCAAAGTGGCTATAGGATGAGAGTATGCTATAAGAACAAAATGATCATGGTCACCATACGATGATGTCTTTCATCATTACAACCACTGTCTTGGCGCAGGAGGCCCTCTTGACCTCGGTGACATTGAGGACCTGGGAGATGGGAAGAGGGTTCTGGTCTGTCCCTGGCATCACTTTGACTTCTGCCTGGAGACAGGTGCCTCTTCCATGGGACTACAGGTAGAGAGAGATGGTCTCCAACAGAGCCTATTTATTCGTAGTATTCTAAATATAGGTTTCCTGAAACAGGGTGATAAAGGGAAGGTTGATATGTATTACCACCATCGGCTTCATACAGAAGTCAATGTGGCATTAATGTGTGTGCTTGGGGACAAGAGACAGGCATTTGGAGTTGCCTAGAGAAAGTACTGACACCCCTGAGACAATCGAGACGTCTTGAATTTTTCTTTCACTTTGAGAATGTGTAGATCACAAGCGGATGAAACAATCTAATTTAATCCCTTTTTATATTTACATGTGACAGCTTTGCAAGAGGTGTGAAGACATTCACTAGGGAATGTACTGTATGTGTTATTTGAATTTGGTCATTGAATAACAACAGCTTATTAATCAATAATACCATGAGACTAAAATGAAAGTTTGTTTTTCTGTCTACAGAACCAGGTGTATGAGGTCAGAGTTGTCCAAGACATGATTTATATCAACACACAGAATGAGCTGTGTCTAAGTCCCATCCCAGAGACAGACACATCTAATGGTAAGGCGATAGTATACCTAATGAACAATGTACACCAATCACAGTTTTTTTTTTTTACAATTACATAAAGGAAAGTAGTGTAGCCTGGGTGACAGTCTGTTTCTGCACTCTTGCCATCTCCTTATGGAATTGTCATGCCAAACTTGTTGGCTTGATGATGAGCAGGCAAGAACACACATCTGAGAGCAGGCTAGTAGCTAAGATATTTTGTTCTGGCAAAGCTTTGAATGATGTTAAGTACATTAATAAGATATCTATTTTTGTCTCAGGCAAGTTGTCAGTAGATGATGTCGAGCCATCACCCTCTGAGGACACACTGTGCTTCTGGGCTACAAAGATCCTCTGCACACCAGACCCCAAAGAGAAGGCAAGCCCCATTCACACTAACCACCTCATGAAGTGTTAAACTGGGAGGGAATGGAGTGTTGGTTTGTGTTCATTAGGCACCAAATGAAGGAAAGAAAATGTCTGAAACAGGCAGAGACTCCCTGGACTTTCCATGGCAAAACATACAAAAATAGTTTTTGGTGGCATACACAGATTTGCAGATGTTATTTCGCTGCACCTGCAATGCTTGTATTTGACTATAGTGTAACGTTGATGATTTGTTCAACACTGCATATCTCACTGGCTCACTGACTTTGATCCAATCCCTGTAGGTAGCCATGACACTGGAGGTCCAGGAGAGGTGGAACAGTGGGGAGATAACAGAGGTGGGTCAGGCTACACCACCTGTCCAGCCAAGCAGGAAGGAGAACCTGACCGTACTGCAGCCGGGCAAAATCAAGCGTGGCAAAGGTGGCACACAGGTCAGTGTTAAGAACACCCTCTAATCACTCAGACCAGACAGGTTGGCAGTATGAACTAACAAGTTCAGAATCTCTGAAATCCCAAAAAACTGAGCCTAAAATCCCATTGAACTATAGAGGGATTATTCTCATTAGCACTGTATGTAAATTGTAGTCCTGCATCCTAAATAACAGGCTCTCTTCTCACTATCTAGAACTGTCTGGTCAGCTTGCTGAAGAACAGAATGGCTTTAGGAAAGCCAGAACATGTATAGACCACATCTATACTGTCTCTACAGTGGTCCAGGCTAGAATTGAAGAGAGAGAACCAACTTTTGCCTGTTTTATTGGTTTTATGAAGGCTTTTGATTAGGTAAATAGAGACCTAATTGCTTTTAGACTGGGGTAAATCCATTTGAATTCGATCACTTTTTGACAACACCCTTTATTCAGGAGCACGTTGTGTCTCAACCACGGACACAACACAAAAACCCCAGATGATGGAAAGTAGGGTATAAGCTACAACATATATGAATATGAAAAAAAATCGGAGTTTACGCCTTTTTACATAATTGACATTAAAGGTAATTGTTTTTATATATATTTTTTACATTTAGTTTGAGAACCCTATTTGTTGTAAGCTTTTGAATTATATCAAACTCAACCGTTGATCTTTTCCAATGATGATGACATGGATGTCTCATGGTATGGTGGGGTAATGCTAAATGGGTCAACTTTGAGCACATCTTTTCTCCTGAATGTTTTGCATTCAGGTCCAAAACGTCACTTTCTGACCACTTCTTCCATGAGCAAACATGTCTGGAACGTTCTGTTTAAATCAAAAGGGAAGCTGTCAAAAAGTCATTGAATTCATATGGATTTAACCACTCATTAAAATGGGAATTGATGGAAGATTCTCTGATGTTATCAAACCTCTTTATCTGGCTCCAGTTGCCTGTGTTCAGGTTAATGACCTGGTTTCCAACCCCTTACTGTGTATAGCAGGGAGACGTACTCTCACCCACTTTATTTACTCTATATGTTAATGATTTAGACCAAATGAAAAGGACCTTGGTTACTGTGCTTATTCTCAACTGTTTCAATCCTGTGTGTGTCCAGTGATGGACTATGGGGATCCAAAGTACATACTAATTGTAACAATGTTCCAAACAGAGCAATCCGCTGCTTTCTTGGTGTGCATAAACTGACTCGAAACCTGGCCATCTGTGGAGATATGGGTTGTGAAGGTAGTTAAAAAGGTGACATGGTACGTCTATGGAACAGACTGATGAATATGCCAGAACGCAGAATCACAAAAAAAGGGTTTGACTGGGAACTAGATAATTACCTATTTTTTGTGAAACTGATTTGCAGTATACATTCAGGAACAAATTACCATGTGGTGTTAACCAAATCTAGGACAAGCTTTTTCTGATCCACAAGGAAAAATGGGCAGCTGATATATGGTTTAGACCTAAAAACTTAGAACATACTGTCATCAAAGAGAACTATATCCCTGAACCATATGTCCTCCTGAACCTAACAAAAAGCCAAAGGTCAGTTTGTGCTCAACTCCCATCCGGCCCTCTCCCTCTGGCTTAGAGAAGGGTCGATTTAACACAGTGCCTGAAGAGGAGATCATTTGCCTACTGTGTTGGGAAATCAAAAACAAAATCCATTTAGTGTTTTATAGCCCTTTGTATAACGATCTGAGACGTTATCTTCTGTAAAAATGTTTGGTGCTAAACCCTGAAGTATTGTGGTTACGGGACAAGCAGGGACTTGAAGTCTGTTTCAGGCAGGGGGTTTGAGATTGTTCAGTTTCTTTACACTGCCTGGAGAAGGAGAAATGTACTCTTTGTGTAGTGTACGGTTTGTGTAGTGGGGCTAGATGGTAGCTGTACTGTTTGTAGTGGGGCTAGATGGTAGTTGTACTGTTTGTGTAGTGGGGCTAGATGGTAGCTGTACTGTTTGTGTAGTGGGGCTAGATGGTAGCTGTACTGTTTGTGTAGTGGGGCTAGATGGTAGCTGTACTGTTTGTAGTGGGGCTAGATGGTAGCTGTACTGTTTGTGTAGTGGGGCTAGATGGTAGCTGTACTGTTTGTGTAGTGGGGCTAGATGGTAGCTGTACTGTTTGTGTAGTGGGGCTAGATGGTAGCTGTACTGTTTGTGTAGTGGGGCTAGATGGTAGCTGTACTGTTTGTGTAGTGGGGCTAGATGGTAGCTGTACTGTTTGTGTAGTGGGGCTAGATGGTAGCTGTACTGTTTGTGTAGTGGGGCTAGATGGTAGCTGTACTGTTTGTGTAGTGGGGCTAGATGGTAGCTGTACTGTTTGTGTAGTGGGGCTAGATGGTAGCTGTACTGTTTGTGTAGTGGGGCTAGATGGTAGCTGTACTGTTTGTGTAGTGGGGCTAGATGGTAGCTGTACTGTTTGTGTAGTGGGGCTAGATGGTAGCTGTACTGTTTGTGTAGTGGGGCTAGATGGTAGCTGTACTGTTTGTGTAGTGGGGCTAGATGGTAGCTGTACTGTTTGTGTAGTGGGGCTAGATGGTAGCTGTACTGTTTGTGTAGTGGGGCTAGATGGTAGCTGTACTGTTTGTGTAGTGGGGCTAGATGGTAGCTGTACTGTTTGTGTAGTGGGGCTAGATGGTAGCTGTACTGTTTGTGTAGTGGGGCTAGATGGTAGCTGTACTGTTTGTGTAGTGGGGCTAGATGGTAGCTGTACTGTTTGTGTAGTGGGGCTAGATGGTAGCTGTACTGTTTGTGTAGTGGGGCTAGATGGTAGCTGTACTGTTTGTGTAGTGGGGCTAGATGGTAGCTGTACTGTTTGTGTAGTGGGGCTAGATGGTAGCTGTACTGTTTGTAGTGGGGCTAGATGGTAGCTGTACTGTTTGTAGTGGGGCTAGATGGTAGCTGTACTGTTTGTGTAGTGGGGCTAGATGGTAGCTGTACTGTTTGTGTAGTGGGGCTAGATGGTAGCTGTACTGTTTGTAGTGGGGCTAGATGGTAGCTGTACTGTTTGTGTAGTGGGGCTAGATGGTAGCTGTACTGTTTGTAGTGGGGCTAGATGGTAGCTGTACTGTTTGTGTAGTGGGGCTAGATGGTAGCTGTACTGTTTGTGTAGTGGGGCTAGATGGTAGCTGTACTGTTTGTAGTGGGGCTAGATGGTAGCTGTACTGTTTGTGTAGTGGGGCTAGATGGTAGCTGTACGGTTTGTGTAGTGGGGCTAGATGGTAGCTGTACTGTTTGTGTAGTGGGGCTAGATGGTAGCTGTACTGTTTGTGTAGTGGGGCTAGATGGTAGCTGTACTGTTTGTGTAGTGGGGCTAGATGGTAGCTGTACTGTTTGTGTAGTGGGGCTAGATGGTAGCTGTACTGTTTGTGTAGTGGGGCTAGATGGTAGCTGTACTGTTTTTGTAGTGGGGCTAGATGGTAGCTGTACTGTTTGTGTAGTGGGGCTAGATGGTAGCTGTACTGTTTTTGTAGTGGGGCTAGATGGTAGCTGTACTGTTTGTGTAGTGGGGCTAGATGGTAGCTGTACTGTTTGTAATGTACTGTTTGTGTAGTGGGGCTAGATGGTAGCTGTACTGTTTGTGTAGTGGGGCTAGATGGTAGCTGTACTGTTTGTGTAGTGGGGCTAGATGGTAGCTGTACTGTTTGTAATGTACTGTTTGTGTAGTAGGGCTAGATGGTAGCTGTACTGTTTGTAATGTACTGTTTGTGTAGTGAGGCTAGATGGTAGCTGTACTGTTTGTGTAGTGGGGCTAGATGGTAGCTGTACTGTTTGTGTAGTGGGGCTAGATGGTAGCTGTACTGTTTAATGTACTGTTTGTGTAGTGGGGCTAGATGGTAGCTGTACTGTTTGTAGTGGGGCTAGATGGTAGCTGTACTGTTTGTGTAGTGGGGCTAGATGGTAGCTGTACTGTTTGTGTAGTGGGGCTAGATGGTAGCTGTACTGTTTGTGTAGTGGGGCTAGATGGTAGCTGTACTGTTTGTGTAGTGGGGCTAGATGGTAGCTGTACTGTTTGTGTAGTGGGGCTAGATGGTAGCTGTACTGTTAGTGTAGTGGGGCTAGATGGTAGCTTTACTGTTTGTAATGTACTGTTTGTGTAGTAGGGCTAGATGGTAGCTGTACTGTTTGTAATGTACTGTTTGTGTAGTGAGGCTAGATGGTAGCTGTACTGTTTGTGTAGTGGGGCTAGATGGTAGCTGTACTGTTTGTGTAGTGGGGCTAGATGGTAGCTGTACTGTTAGTGTAGTGGGGCTAGATGGTAGCTGTACTGTTTGTGTAGTGGGGCTAGATGGTAGCTGTACTGTTTGTGTAGTGGGGCTAGATGGTAGCTGTACTGTTTGTGTAGTGGGGCTAGATGGTAGCTGTACTGTTTGTAATGTACTGTTTGTGTAGTGGGGCTAGATGGTAGCTGTACTGTTTGTAATGTACTGTTTGTGTAGTGGGGCTAGATGGTAGCTGTACTTGCCATGATTATTGTACAGTATATGCATATAATTTGTACAATCTTATTTTGTGTTGAGTACAAGGAAAATGGTGCTGTGTTTAGTAGTGTCTTGTAAGCCCATGTGGGCTGGGTGCCAGTAGATACTTAAATCAATCACAATCAATCATGTAGCCTAACAAATAGAAGACCAAACACGACAATGACAATAGACACAGGTAATGGTACGGTTGAGAAAAAGGCCATGCCATGCCAGTATTGAACTACACAACCCCTAGATTAACAAAATGGGCATGCTAACTACCCACTGTCACAATAAAATAATCTATTCGGAAGTCAAAGGTGTGAAACAGTGCAGTGACATGCTTACTTGCAAGCTCTTTCCCAACAATGCAGTATTCAATATAAAGGTAAGACAAATAATACGAAGGAAAAACAGTAGGAAAAAAACTAGATGGTAAGCTCTATACAGGATCAGTACCAGCACCATCATTTCAATGTGCAGGGATACTGGAGTAGTTGAGCTAGATGTGTGAACAGGGGTAAAAGTGACTGTCAGCAGTATAAATAATAAAATAAATACAAGCAGCAGCATAAATGGTGTGTGTTCATGTGTGATGTGTGTGGCATTAGCATTCGTTGTCATGGTATTAGCATTCGTTGTCATGGTATTAGCATTCATTGTCATGGTATTAGCATTCGTTGTCATGGTATTAGCATTCATTGTCATGGTATTAGCATTCGTTGTCATGGTATTAGCATTCGTTGTCATGGTATTAGCATTCATTGTCATGGTATTAGCATTCATTGTCATGGTATTAGCATTCGTTGTCATGGTATTAGCATTCGTTGTCATGGTATTAGCATTCGTTGTCATGGTATTAGCATTCGTTGTCATGGTATTAGCATTCATTGTCATGGTATTAGCATTCGTTGTCATGGTATTAGCATTCGTTGTCATGGTATTAGCATTCGTTGTCATGGTATTAGCATTCATTGTCATGGTATTAGCATTCATTGTCATAGTATTATCATTCGTTGTCATGGTATTAGCATTCGTTGTCATGGTATTAGCATTCGTTGTCATGCCATTAGTACATACAGTACGGACGAAGGCTATAGAACTGCAACATTCCATGCTTCATGAATGATGATTGATATGAGCGTGTGTGTTTACTATGTGTCTGACCAGGCTAGCAGGATAGCCCTCCTCCACTCCCTGGCTAACATAGAGCAGTGGGCTATAGACCTGTCCTGGGACGTCATCGCTCGCTTCTCATCAGTCAGACTGGACACTGGAGAGCCCCTGCCCCGCCAGTTCTTCAGCGACTTTGTCAAAGTGGCCGGAGACGAGGCCAAGGTCAGTGTCCGAACATATATTTCATTAATGTGGTCTGTTACGTGTTGTTTTAAGTATAGTTCACTTTCTGAAGTTTCAGCTTATTTTTTTCAAACAAGCTGGGGGAAAAGTGGAATATTCCTTTAAGAATGATGCACATTATTGTTATGTATGTCTGTTGTTCAAACGTCTGTACATCAGATATTGGTAGTCCAAGTATATTTACTATGTTTATATTTCTATAATACTGCAAGACAGTGTTCCTCAAGGAGGATAAAAAGTGGTAGTACTGTATCAGTTGTGAGTATTGGATGGACTGTTACCCTGGGAATACAATGAATTTCTACGGTTCCCAACAGCATTATCACTTACTAGAGACGAGGATCACAGAACTCGACAGCTTCTTTGGTGCGTTACCTGTTCATAATGGTGGGTGGTTCGCTGGCTTCTCCAGACTAAGGCCCGGCTTCAATCCGATCTATTTTGTAGACAATGCGTCTTTGGAAAGGCAATGTTCCCCGTGTTCGTGGAGATCTAATTCACAGTGAACTCTGCATATTTCGGCTCAATCGGAAATTCACTTTTAAGTATCACGCGTGCTATAATGCAGATTGGATTGAATCCTGGCCTAACTAACTATTAATATCATCACAGTTGGTTTTATGAAAAAATACATGACATTTTCAGTGCAGCCAGTGTAAGTTGAGCTTCCTCCGCTCGTCTCCACAGGACTGTGGCAGTCAGCAACGGATACGTCCCACAACCTTCTGGCGAGGCTAGCCATTGTGCATATGGTACATGAAGCCAGGTACAGCATCCACCTGAATTACAGCACCAACAGAATATGATTATGTTACCAGTGCAGTGGAAGCATTATGGTCCCTATTACCTTGACACATCTTCTAATACACCCATGGGGTTCACATTATCTGAAAGGTTTGGATAGGTGTGAGAAATGTCACTCCTCCTTGGCCACAAATACCCACAGGGTGGCTAAAACAAAAAATGGATGAAATTCTTGTCTTTTCTAAATCGACTGGGCTCGGGGAAAGTACATCTACCTAACTCCCTCTCTCTCCTCCTGCAAGGGGCCTAGATGTGCACCCCCAGACCCTCTCCCGCTTCGCTGCCCAGGGGGACTGCAGCTCTGTGGAGGTGCTGGAGGTTATCTACCGGGATGAGATCACTCACGTGGCCGCCGGGCTCCGCTGGTTCACCTACATCTGTTCACAGGAAGAACGGGTATGTCTATAAGGAGGCCATTATTTAACTACAGTTTAGTAGACTGAACAGAGCATAAATAGTTTCCTCTTTATAATGCACATTGTTGAAGAAATGTTTCAAATAAAATCACTGCCACATTACAATTGGTTTTATGGTGAATGTAGTAAATCACTGGCCTGGTAACACATCCACCATAGTTGATGCAGCTGTGCCTCATCTAAAATGACATCCAAAACTGTAATACATTTTGGTAGCTAATATTCAGCTTTCCTGATGCTCTTTTTAGGATTGCTTATCTACTTTCCATGACTTGGTGAAGCAGCACTTCAAAGGTTACCTGAAGCCTCCTTTTAACACAGAGGGTAGGAAGACAGCAGGGATGACAGAGGAGGTATGATGACACCCTAAACACATTCACACTAGCTAACGGCAGCTAGCTTTATGACTAAAAGGAAACATGCAGTCAGTGTTTCCCAACCCTCTCTTAACCACCAGACATTTGTGTTCTACCACTTCACTGATACATCCTTATCACTAATGAACTAATTAGCCTACCAAGCACTTGATTAGTTGAATCAACAGGGCTAAAATAAAAAATTGAATCCTCCGAGGGGGTTGGACAACACTGGTCTAATTCACACCCACTTTATCAAGTTAAGTGAATAAATACATTTCCTTCAATGTTTTGTTTAAAACTTAGTGAAATGCTACAATTCTGAACTTTCTTTCTCTCTTCCATAGTGGTACGTGCCTCTTGTAAAGCCTCCCAGTTAACAGACAATGCCCCCGAGACCAGCATGCTGTGACGAACACAGTTGTAAAGCCTCACAGTTAACAGACAACGTCCCCGAGACCAGCATGCTGTGACGAACACAGCTGCTGCGTCCCAGCGGGTGGAGGATGCAGATTCACACCAAATCTCATAAAACCTGGATGAAGGCCAAACTGTTACTATTATAAAGGTTTAAACTCAAACATGTCAGTAGCCGTATCAATGTGGCATTGCAATCTAATATCTGAGCCCTGATGACGTGGCATTCGATCATTGGTTAATTTGTGCAGCGCGACTGCAATGTAGTCGGCCTGGAACGGCACCATTTAGTCCCCTGGGAAGAGTACATCTCTAAAACAGACCCCACCATCTCTACAACTGTGATAAATATTACCAAGTCCAATGCATAATATAGTAATGGATAATGTCATAGAGCAAATGACAAAGGCAACAGAACATTGTAAATGTTTATTTATGCAAATACAACTGTTATTTTGGTAGTCTAACGGGTTTGAGGGTTTTGCATTCCACAACAAACTACTCACACACAGCCTCTCCATGATATCACTATTATTACATTCATGTGTTCCATAGGCTATCAGGAAATAGTTTCCAGTAGGTGTAAAATAAGAGAAAACGTTTTTGAAACAGAGGGTCATTACTACCTGGACTTGAACAATAAGAAATGCTCATTTTTAGTTTCAAAACGTTTTGCCACGGTGTTCCCTGCTGAACACTACTCTTGTGTGTACTCTTAAATATGTTGTCTTAAAACAGACATAGTATAGATCCTTTATTTTTTACAGGAAATGTATCTAATCAAATAACATTAAAGTAGGTTGTTGTTTTGTGTTTTAATGCACAGCGTGTAGCTGTGTCAACGAGTTCTCCTCTCCAGCTGAATGTAATTTAGTTCTGTTACTGTGGAACAGGCACTCCTGCTTGGGAGGGCCAGATCTGTTCTGGAAGCTCTGATGGAGATATCCGTTGTAGAAGTCCGCTGCCGACAGTCTCTTCTTCAGCATCACCGCCTTGAATCCCACCCAGCCGTCCTTGACCACCGAACACACAAAAAGTGCTTGTCATTATTTTCTTATGGGATCCATCAAGTGAATTATTTATATTATGCCATGATACATCAGGAAGTGAATTATTTGTCATTAATATTAGACATATTTCAATAAGACAAAATTTGAGGTGTTTTGACATAATAGTAAACCGTGGAAAGTGTCAAGGATGAAAAGCCTGGCTCACGCACCTTGCAACAGACAGCCAAGGTGTTGGATTCTTTCTGATAACTCATAGATCCTGGCACAGGTATCCTCCCTCGACCTGTCATTAAAACAATCACAACCTTTCTCAACCTAAAATATTCAAAACGGATGTTACCAGACAGATTGTGGACTCCAACACTACTGCTGCCGGTCCACACAGCTACTTACCTCATGCTGATTGAACTAGCTGACTGAGTCTACCACCAAGCAGTGGTGAAAACAATGAAGAGTCCTGATTAAAAGAGGAAATTACCTGATAGTGAAATGTTGCACTTGCCAGCAAAGTCCAGCAGCTTTATGGTCTTGCCCATCCAAATTGTTCTCAATGGGATCTAATGAGAGAGAAGAGGAGGGCATTATTTTAACACTCTTGGACAATGTGTGTTGAGAGGCCGGTCATAGTAAATCAAGGTCATGTTCAGTATGCACAGAATTAGAAAATCATCTTGAAACAGGTGAGGGACAGCCTGAAATCACCCAATAAGACTGCTCACTTTAGTTTGAAGTTTTCTGACTTCTAGTTTCGTGCCAACTGAACATGACTGGTCTGTCTTATTACCCGGGATGCGATGGCACGAAATAGGCAGTCGATCTGGACACAGGTCTGCTCCTCCCATACGATCCAGCTCATCGATGTGCTGATTTTAGGGGCTGTTGAGAAGAGTCAACTCTAAGCTGAGGCATGAATGGGTGCTTAGAAAGTACATGCAGCTTTCGCAGTAAGTTGCAATTCTTGCTGATTGTTTATCATTCAAATTGTAATTACTACTAGCATCAAATGTCTGGTTGAGTAAATAAATGTTCTTACCTAAAGTGGCACCGTCTTGAGCTTGCTCCCTTCGGTTTGTGATTCTCTCTGGAAGGGTCCTTAATGTGTCAATCAACTGTTCAAGCAAAATAAGAAAGGTCCCATATAAGAGGGCTTACATTAACCATGACTGGTTTCTGACAAGCCTCTTCAAACGGATTACGCTCTGTGGATCTACGCCCCAAATGAGTGAGCTCAAATCACACCCTATTCCCCATGTAGTGCACTACATTTGACCAACAGAGTCACATAAGACTCGAGCCACATAGTACACTCGATGGGAATAGGGTGCTATAACTACACAGTGTGAAGTGCACTCACCAGCTGGGCTCCCTTGGTGGCCAGAGTAGCTCCTAGCTGGTCAGCTGTGAAGTTGTCTGGGACCTGGTAGATCTCCTGATGAAGAATGGGACCCACATCAAACCTGTAACAGAGACCAGAGACACACCGAGGTTTACAGTAACACAGACACACACTGCAGTTTACTGTAACAGACAATGAGGTTTACTGTAACACAGATCAGAGATACACTGAGGTGCAAAGGTTTCATGATCTTTGACTTGAGGAATAGTAGTATGTGCTTTGACAGTGAATACGGTAGTAGAGTACACTATTATATATAGGCCTATTGAAATCTGATGGCCTCTGGAGACATTATGGTGCAGTTTCCTGGACCCAGATAAAGCTGTCCTGTACAGGGCTATAACACATGCTCAATGGGGAAAATCACCATTAAAAAGGCTTTTCAGTCCAGGATTAGGTTGGGAAACCATCCCTAAATATGCATTTGAACAAACAACCATCTGCTAATGTCATCCCTCACTTTTGCTTGTCAATAGTAGGTCCATGTTACTGGCAGATGACTGGTCCCTTTCATGACTTACCCTTCCTCCCTCAGCACCATGAGGAAAGGAAGAGAGGAAAGGAGGGAAAGGGCCAGAAAGTAGCTCTGGGTCATGTTAGCCTACCTCTTTGGTCGTATCTGCATGACGCTGACCCCGGTGATAGTGTCTCCGTGTAGGATGGTGTGGAACACTGGGGCGGGGCCGCGCCATCTGGGGAGAAGGCTGGGGTGGACATTCAGGATCCCACTGGAATAGAGGCAAAAGACACATATGCTGCAACTATCACAATCAAACAGATTGGACACAGTCAGGGTTTGACTCTTTGGAGGTGTTCATAAGATTGACACTTCTTGGAGCGTCTGCTGCTTGTGTAGCTGATATGGAACATAGTAGCTACCATGGAGCAAGTGATGTCGCCCGCCCTGAGATCTACAAGTACATTCTGGGTCAGTGGTAATGACAATGCTTATTTTGGTGGCAAGTCAGAGTGTTGTGTGCAGGTCCCTGGTTTGCACCCAGCTAGGGGCACACAGGGACGGAAGCTATAACGTTACACTTGTATTGCATGAATCACTTTCAGAGAAGTTACTCACCATGGAAACTGGTTGATAAGTCCTTCCCGAAGCAAGCAGCCAAACGACACCACCACCCCGACATCGAACCGCCCTTGAAGATCCCCGAGAGGCCAGACATGAACGGGCAGTTTGTTTTGATCAGCAAACTTCTTCACAGGGACGTCATTGGATAGTGTGACAACCTCAAGTGATTCCACAATTCGGTCATTGGAGTCCCTGCTGCAAATAATAACAGCAAACAACTGACATTAGGCGACGAGAAGTTACTCTAGCCTGGTCCCAGATCTGTTCGGACTGTTGCTCCAACTCTTATGAGACAGCACAAACAGATATTGGACCAGGTTAAAGTTACTCACTGCAAAGACTCTCCTCTTTGCTCACTGGCATGTAAATTGTTGTGGGTGTCATACCTTGACGCAGAGAGCAGCTTGAGGGATTCTACAGCAAAATCATCTGTCCCAAAGAAAAGGACCCTCCAAGGTGGTTCTGTTGATAAGTAGTTCCTAGTGGCAAATAGGCGAGTCTTGCCAGGGACTTGTCCACAACGCCTATGTTTCTCCGGCGTTCTTTTGACCCACACGCCAACAGATGCATGCCTCTGGGTGCAATAATTGCAAAAGCCATGGAGTATTTTCAGACCCATTACTTTTGCCTTGACATTGTTCCACATCTTCTGTCATTGGTCGGGCGGGCATCTACCAATGCCACCAGTGTATCAAAATTAGCTAGCAATGCTCGACTCCAGTATGGCTAGTTTATTCGTCAAGACAAGCTCAACAAATTACACGAGGACCCCTCTAGAATTAAGATTTATTCGTGTGACACGCTTACCTTTAGCGGTAATGAATATTGTCCAACATTTAGCTTGATTAATGTCAGCTATAACGTTAAGGTATTTCTACATACGGGCGCCGCCATATTTTTTCTTGACATACACCATGTTTCCGGTTCTATCGAAAATAGTTCTTCCTTCCTTTGATCAGACACTTTTAGTTCCGACTAGACAGTGACGCCTTGATCAGACCGATAGTACTACTGCGCAAAATAGAACGCAGCATCATCTGGATATGGGTGCAACAAAAGTTCAACAGTCACCTTCTGCTACCATTTCTGTCAAGTCGTCTACACATACAGTTTGACACATACATTTTTTAAATGCTATGTTTAGCACCACATAGAACGCATTGCAACTGACTCTGCAAAGCAGCGTTCCATTGGAATGAATGTACTTCTGGAGTCCCGGAATGAATTGCACTGTCAGTGTGATCGAGGCGTGAGTCCCTAAGAAGAGGTCTGTGCAGAGAGGTATATTATGTGGTCCAAACCTTCAGAGAGAATCAAGTTCTCTCCCATGAAACTGAACTGTTTATTTTTTTCCTCACAGAGAAGTGTGTAAATAATTGGCTTTATTCCAACCACAACCAATGGGACTCCCTTAAAACACACCACTTTGAAACAACTATGACCAGAAGTTACTTTTCATTGCAGGTTATGATCTGAGAGCATTTTCGCTAACCCAAAACCTTAACCCTTTCCCTAACCTTATTCTAATTATCCTTTTTACTAGATTACTTGTAGTTTTTCATGTTTTCTGTCTGTAATTCTTTTGTAATGACTTGGTGCTGCCTATCTTGGCAAGGGTGCCCTTGAAAAATGTAGCCCTTCCTGGTTAAATAAATTTTAAAAAAATAAATCCTAATCTTCACAACCAAACAACAATATTATTTGTTATTTGAGTATCCTCATCCTGTTGATTTTTAAAGTGTTGGCAAATAATGTCTTTGTGTTCACAAAACAGTTTAACTCACTCACTTAAAAGGCCAGCCTACTTCTTTCTCCTTTGCTAAGGTATGGTAGATGACCTGGAGGTAATTTACCTTTAACTGTAAAACATACTTGCCATAAAGAAATAAAAATCCATTTAAGTCTCTTGTTTAACAGACAGATATCACGACAGTTCCACATATGCCAGATGTTTGACTAAACACAGACTGTTTTCCTCCCATGTCTGCAAACTGCAATGGCAAGGTCCCAGCAAGGCTAACTAAACAGTAACCAAGCAACCCTGGTCACTGACCTTGTCGATGCAAGGATAATGCCCCCCCAATGTAGAGTTTAAAAGCTTGAGTACAGGATTGATTCCATTCCATTGAGTTAGGAGAAGATTGTAATGAAGTCAGCCCAGTTATGGTGCAGTACACTATGCATTAGTTTACAGTAGCCTAATGAAGCATTCACAACTTCTTATCATTGAGAAAGAAAAGACTGCCATCACTATAAGGAGGCTGTTTCACCTGTCTCAAAATTTCTCTCAGCAATAACATCCCCAACTACTTCCAGACTATGCATTCTTTAATAAATGAAGAACACATTGCACCACATAAAAAGTCCCCATCTCCCCAGCTATAAAGGGAACATTTACAGATGCCATATAGCCATAATCAAGAGACTCAATGAACCAATCTCCTCCCACATGCACTTTGGAAAACCTCTCCTCTGCGTTGTGTATGTTCAACAGGTAGAATCATGTTCCCTACTGCACTACCTCCCTTCTCCGAGTCAGGCTGTGAGAGAAACAGCCCCTGGTAAGTGAGTAAATTGTTTTCATTACTTTAAAGCTACTGTCTGCAAATGGTATATCATTTTTTAAACTTTTAAATTAATGATATATAGCCATTGGTTAGGAGGACTTGTAGTGTATATTTTTTTGTTTGGATTGTTAACGCTTATAGCAACTTTTATTGATAGGATGTTTGGATCATAATTAATAGGATCATTGGGGTAATATGATTGATAACCATCATCTTTTGATGTGTACTATACACACAGAGAGTCAACCATTAGATTATCTACATTTGAATTTGTTTATGGGATGGGAGTATGTTTCGATTGAACCTCTAACATTTGATTGGCGCCTCGCTATCGGCGTTAAAAGTGCAATGATGGACAACTTTTCTAAATAGTTTACTTGATGATGAGTATTTCTCTTCAGGACCTAATATTGTAGCCTAATACACACTATTACAGTACATAATGGAATACACATGTACATAATGGAATTAGCAAGGTACAATGCCTCTACATACTTTCAACGTTGTTTTGAGTGTAGAGATGGAATTGCGGCACAAAGAAGGCAGTGCTTTGGATAAACTCTCAGTTTATAAGGTGGATGTGTATGTTTCCCTTTGGTCCACTAATTCAATGCAGACTAAAAGCTTTGTTTTTGATGGTTGAGAAGCCCAGTAAAAATTAGTGCTAGATACTACCATCCCAGGAATACTACCATACAACTTTCTAATGGGAACCAAGCCATAATAAAAGTTACATTTACATAACTATGATTATTATTATGTGTAAGTGTTGATCTTGTATTCTTGACTAAGGGAATACATTGTCATTCTGATTTATGTCAACAGTCATTGCAGATTTCATCCACTTCAGACATGTTTCGTGTGTGGATCAAACTTTGTCTCCTCTTGCCAGGTAATGCTATCCCTTCACACGTACACCTTTCACTGAAACAATCCCCTGATTCATTTTGCCATAAAACCACAACAACAAGTGGAAGCATGTTTTTGATTTGGGGCGGTAGGGTAGCCTAGTGGTTAGAGCATTGGACTAGTAACTGGAAGGTTGCAAGTTCAAACCCCCGAGCTAACAAGGTACAAATCTGTTGTTCTGCCCCTGAACAGGCAGTTAACCCACTGTTCCTAGGCCGTCATTGAAAATAAGAATTTGTTCTTAACTGACTTGCCTAGTTAAATAAAATACAATTTTAAAAATTGTCATAACACTACGCTCACTACAGTGCATGTCCACTATACTGCACTTCCAGGGGTAAGTAGCTTCATGATCCACAACACCCTCCACAGCCTGTGCTTGGAGGACTTCCCCAAGACGGGCCTGGTTCAGCTGAATAAATGCAACCTGGACTCAGTTCTCCAGCAGTGGATCTGGAGGGACCAGAGTCTCCTGGAGCGTGTGGGGACCTCCAGGTGCCTGTCGGCCCACCACTCTGACCCTGTCCAGACTGTACCCTGTGAGGGGGTAGAGGATGGGGGACACAGGGGTGATGGGGGGCTGCGGTGGGGGTGTGAGTTGAACAGGCTGATCAGTCAGAACAGTTCTCTGGAGCTCTCCACAGACGGGAAACGACTGACGCTGTCCCACAGGAGCAAGCAGACCAAGTGGAGGTCTCTGGATGAAGGGGATATATGCCAGGAGAGGCTCAGTAAGTGATTGTTGTTGCCTCAATAGTTTTTTAATCGCTTAATTTACATTTAACATGGCATGAAATTGGATCTTTGTGTAAATTGACTTACATAAGTGAAGCTCTAGAATGAGCCAAATAAGCACTCAAGATGTTGAAAATAATGTAACATTTTCATCTCCTTTTGAATGATTGACTTCATCACAAGTTAGCAGTTAGATTGGGTCTTTGTGTGAATTGATACAGCATGGGCCTCTCAAACCTAGGCTAGAAGATAGTAACTCAATGTCGTTCCACAATAGTCCTAAAGCCCACCTTGGCCACATGGTGCCATTGTGGCCACCATTTTGTCAGCATAAAAACTAACACAGGGGATGGTGATGCAACATGTGTTTGTATATTTGTATTGGCACCTGCAGGATCCAAAAGGGCATCGAGCGATCCCGATGAGTTTGAGGTGAAACCTGCGGAAGAGCAGAAAGCGGGGCCTCCTGGTATGACCGATGAACAGAAAGAATTCCTCAGATGGTTCTATCGCACCGAGGACCGTAAGTTATGCTCTTTACAAAGCTAAATTTTTCCCACTACCGAGCTGAGCCAAACTGAGTTAAGCTGTTCTGTGCCTTGCTGGAAAGGACAATGAGGAAGGAAAATAGCCAAGCCAGCACAGTACAGATAAGGTTGGCTTGATAGTGTGAAAAGGGTATTATTAGTGTTGTATTAGGTTAATGTTGGGGTAGCAAACTGATCCATGGCCATTGTTTGGGAAATTACAAGTAAAATAGATACAGTGCCTTGCGAAAGTATTCTGCCCCCTTGAACTTTGCGACCTTTTGCCACATTTCAGGCTTCAAACATAAAGATATAAAACTGTATTTTTTTGTGAAGAATCAACAACAAGTGGGACACAATCATGAAGTGGAACGACATTTATTGGATATTTCAAACTTTTTTAACAAATCAAAAACTGAAAAATTGGGCGTGCAAAATTATTCAGCCCCCTTTACTTTCAGTGCAGCAAACTCTCTCCAGAAGTTCAGTGAGGATCTCTGAATGATCCAATGTTGACCTAAATGACTAATGATGATAAATACAAGCCACCTGTGTGTAATCAAGTCTCCGTATAAATGCACCTGCACTGTGATAGTCTCAGAGGTCCGTTAGAAGCGCAGAGAGCATCATGAAGAACAAGGAACACACCAGGCAGGTCCGAGATACTGTTGTGAAGAAGTTTAAAGCCGGATTTGGATACAAAAAGATTTCCCAAGCTTTAAACATCCCAAGGAGCACTGTGCAAGCGATAATATTGAAATGGAAGGAGTATCAGACCACTGCAAATCTACCAAGACCTGGCCGTCCCTCTAAACTTTCAGCTCATACAAGGAGAAGACTGATCAGAGATGCAGCCAAGAGGCCCATGATCACTCTGGATGAACTGCAGAGATCTACAGCTGAGGTGGGAGACTCTGTCCATAGGACAACAATCAGTCGTATATTGCACAAATCTGGCCTTTATGGAAGAGTGGCAAGAAGAAAGCCATTTCTTAAAGATATCCATAAAAAGTGTTGTTTAAAGTTTGCCACAAGCCACCTGGGAGACACACCAAACATGTGGAAGAAGGTGCTCTGGACAGATGAAACCAAAATGGAACTTTTTGGCAACAATGCAAAACGTTATGTTTGGCGTAAAAGCAACACAGCTCATCACCCTGAACACACCATCCCCACTGTCAAACATGGTGGTGGCAGCATCATGGTTTGGGCCTGCTTTTTTTCAGCAGGGACAGGGAAGATGGTTAAAATTGATGGGAAGATGGATGGAGCCAAATACAGGACCATTCTGGAAGAAAACCTGATGGAGTCTGCAAAAGACCTGAGACTGGGACGGAGATTTGTCTTCCAACAAGACAATGATCCAAAACATAAAGCAAAATCTACAATGGAATGGTTCAAAAATAAACATATCCAGGTGTTAGAATGGCCAAGTCAAAGTCCAGACCTGAATCCAATCGAGAATCTGTGGAAAGAACTGAAAACTGCTGTTCACAAATGCTCTCCATCCAACCTCACTGAGCTTGAGCTGTTTTGCAAGGAGGAATGGGAACAAAATGTCAGTCTCTCGATATGCAAAACTGATAGAGACATACCCCAAGCGACTTACAGCTGTAATCGTAGCAAAAGGTGGCGCTACAAAGTATTAACTTAAGGGGGCTGAATAATTTTGCACGCCCAATTTTTCAGTTTTTGATTTGTTAAAAAAGTTTGAAATATCCAATAAATGTCGTTCCACTTCATGATTGTGTCCCACTTGTTGTTGATTCTTCACAAAAAAATACAGTTTTATATCTTTATGTTTGAAGCCTGAAATGTGGCAAAAGGTTGCAAAGTTCAAGGGGGCCGAATACTTTCGCAAGGCACTGTATGATTGGATTGTTCTTAAGTAAGCTATTTGATATGACAGCTCCATTATGTAATCCAGCTCCATGACGTTATCCAGCTCCATTATGTTATCCAGCTCCATTATGTTATCCAGCTCCATTATGTTATTCAGCTCCATTACGTTATCCAGCTCCATTATGTTATCCAGCTCCAATACGTTATCCAGCTCCATTATGTTATTCAGCTCCATTACGTTATCCAGCTCCATTATGTTATCCAGCTCCATTATGTTATCCAGCTCCATTATGTTATTCAGCTCCATTATGTTATCCAGCTCCATTATGTTATCCAGCTCCATTATGTTATCCAGCTCCATTATGTTATCCAGCTCCATTATGTTATTCAGCTCCATTACGTTATCCAGCTCCATTATGTTATTCAGCTCCATTATGTTATTCAGCTCCATTACGTTATCCAGCTCCATTATGTTATTCAGCTCCATTATGTTATCCAGCTCCATTATGTTATCCAGCTCCATTATGTTATCCAGCTCCATTATGTTATCCTACTGAGCAGTTTGTTCTTACAATATATACTCAGTTAATCAGTTTTCACTTTTCATGGCACTGTAGTGGTGGTGGTGTCATTTATGTGATCTGATCCCAAAGCCTCCATAAAGGGATTGGTTATAGTGAGGCGCTTTTTCTCATAGTCAGATTTACATGGTAGTAAACTTTTATTCTCGCCAAGTCTGTAAAAAAAAAATCTGTTAAGTGCACAGTTGGTCCAAGTTCCAATGTTTTGTCTTTGATCACCTCTGAAATGTCCTGTGGGGTTTTATAACGGTGGGAAGATTTTCCGCAGTTACAACTGTGTGTTTTTGTCGTCACAGCAACTCCCTGGAAGTTTGCGATGCTGGCTCTGTCCTTCGCTGCCCTTCTGCTGGGCTGTCTGCTTCTGGGAATGGGCTCCATGGCGAACAAGTAAGCCCCCTATCTGACACTTACTCAACTTAAGTAGACTAATGTCTACCCACTCAACTCAAAAATACTAATGTAATACACTGTCATTCTAAACAAGAAATATCTCATGTGTCTTCAATTATGAAACATGGTGTGGTGAAGATACTTATGGTCAACAACAGTAAATGATCCAAACAAAGTGTTCATCCCAAATAACACCCTAGCCTTATGGCCCCTGGTCAAAAGTAGTGCACTATGTAGGGAATACGGTTCCATTTGGGATGCAACCAAAGGCTCTGTGGAACCTAAATAAAGGACCTGTTATGGAAGAAAACAAAAGAAATCGCCATATTTGTGCGTGCTGGTCTGGCCATCTTTATTTACATCACAGTGACTACATTTCCCATCATCCTCCACACAGAAACCGGAATAAGATAGCCAAGTACAAGGCGGCGGCTCTGGCCATGAAGCCGGAGGCAGAAGAACTACAGGTCATCGTCACGGAAGTTGGAGGTCAAAGAACTAACTCCGTCAACAGTGCCTATGTCCAGGTCAGTATGAGCCCATCTGAGATCCCAGTGAGCCAGGCCAAGCCCCTCCAGGACAACGGGGAGGTAGAGGGGCTCAAACCGGGGGACATTGTGGTGACCTGGAATGACGGGAACGTGTCCAGCCTGTACCCCGAGCCTGAGGGGGAAGTGGAGGTGTTGGCGGAGGTAGAGAAAGAGGAGGTGTTGAAGAAAGAGGAGGTGGTTGAGGTAGAGAAAGAGGAGGCAGAAGAGGGAGTGGTGGTAGAGGGATGAAGGAGAGAGATATAACAGCCACGTTCCTCATTACTGCTCCTCTGCAGAGGCAGAACAGAAACTCCTATTTACTTAGGAATAACTGTCCTTTTAAGTTGTTTTATTTTGACCTGTAACTTAAACAACCACTGTCTGTTTAATTACTGTAATGCCCATTTTACACTACTGTGCTGAGCCAGACCGTACTGTGCTGAGCCAGATATTTTATTGGTGGATGCGTAACCATGCCAGCGCAGTACAGCTTGACTTGGCTCAGTAGTGTGAAAAGGGTATACAACTACTACAAATAATGCTGTGTACAAGATGTGCAGTATCACAGTCATCATTCACAAGTACTTTGTTGTTTGCAGTTTCAGCAATGGAATATAATGTTTATAGTGCAGTGAAAAGTTTTCCTATGTCTCTTGACAGTATGTAGGAACACTTATAAACCATGTGTCATAAGCTGTTCATGTGTAATCTACTTGGGAAACACTAAAAGGCAACTAAACATGGTCTGAGATAACATTAAGATTGGAAGATCAAACTTATCTTTATACATCTCTTTTGTAATTCTATTTGTAAAGTATTTTTAGTTATAATGCTGGCCACCAGGAAGATTAGCCGACGTCATGACATCAGCTAACGGGGATCCTAATATAATACAACTGGAATGATCTTGCTGTGAGTATAGTGGAACGCTCTTGTGAGAGAGTATTCACATATAGATGTTTTGGATAGAAAACAGAATTCAGTGGGTTAACTTTTGTCATCACACCACCTCTCCATATGTAAGATAGATTTTCATTGTGTTATAAAAGCATTCCAACAATTGCAGTATTTACAATAAGGAAATAAAACTGTTCATATCAAAATAGTTCTGTTTTGTAATTTTGGTTGGGATGGCATTAGCATACAATAGTATAAAACTGTGTTTTAAGTTATAAAAAATGAAACCGTTGTTACACTGATGAGCCTGAGGAGGGCGCCCACAACTCGTGAAAACGATGTATATATGAAGTTAAAGCCCCAATGCAGTTGTTTTGATATCAATATCAAATCATTACTGGGTAGCAATTAAGTACCTTACTGTAATAGATTTCCATTCAAATTGGCAAAAAATGCTTTTTTAGCAAAAACATATTTCTCAAGCAAGAATTTCGCTCAGACTGTCTGGGAGTGGTCTGAGATGGGAGGGGAAAACTGAAAACTAGCTGTTATTGGCAGAGATGTTTGGAACTGTCTTTGTTATTTGTCTATGAACCAATTTATAGCATGGTGATGTCCCCATGGAAAGCCAAAACTCCCGGCCATGCAAACCTGCTGATTAGAAACCAGCACCTATCAGGAAATTACACTGATAACATTTTTTCACACTTTTACAGTGTTAGTTTCATCAACTGTTGTACAATATAAAACACAGAAAAACTGAATTTTGACTGCACTGGGCCTTTTACTCAGATTGACTTGCTACTTTGTGTTATAACATCAAATAACTTAAAACATGTATCTACATGAACAACATATGTCTTCAACAGATAAAATTAGTTTTCCTTTAAAGCTTATTAAAATGTATATAAAAATACATGTGCATAGTGTCAGCAATCTATACTACAGTGAACACACCATCACCGTCATATGCACTCCAATCACCACAATACATTTGGCAACTAACATAGCTTTGTCCCAGTAACTGACTTCAAGACAAACTTTGAAAACTTTGGCAATATAAATTCAACATTCACAATGACAGTTTAAACACCAGTCCATTACTGTCCATCTCTCAAGGAGCTCTGATAATTACTGTTCCTTCTCCTCACTTGAAGGTGCAGTAAGTCATCATGATGTTTTAATACACGCTCCAACGAAGGTGATATCACCATGACAGCTTCTGCTGCATACAGTATGTTGATGGCTTGGTTGTATGTTATTCTGGCTCCACTATGGCAGACTTGTCAATAAGTCACTTTAGGAAAGTCCAGGTTGAGTCAAGTCTTCGAGCCTGAGACACTCAGTCAAGTCTCAAGTCTCTGGCACAAGTCCAAGTTAAGTCTCAAGGTTTGAGCATAAGTTTCAAGTCTTTGAGCACAAGTTTGAGACAAGTCTCAAATTTCCATTCTTTAAGTCTGGTCTCATTCTCCATCGACTCATCAGAAGATCTTGAAGCCCTTGAGCAGCGTCAGCGTGGGTGCCCGCCGTTTGCTCTGTGCCCGTGACGACTTGACCGTCACCAGCTTGGCGGTGGCGGGCACTGGGAGCTCCTTGTAGCAGGGGGTGGTGAACGGGGGCACGGTGGCGAGGCTGAACAATGGCTTGTTGTCCTCACTGATGTAAAGGGGACGTAACGGGGGGCTCCTTTTGCCGCCCAGCTGCCTGGCCTCCCTAACGGCTTCATGGAAGACCCGCTGGACAGACAGGAAGTCCAGGCAAGCAGACACCTCGAAGAACAGGCAGCCGAAACGGGTGGCGAGGGCCGAGCCGTCCGACTTACTCACCTGCCTGAAAGACAGAGTGGGAGAGACAGGGTGATGGGGAGTGAGGAGAGAGAGAGAAGAGAGCGAGAGAGAGAAGAGAAGGAGAGCGAGAGAGAGAAAGAGAAAGAGAAAACAGGAGGGAGAGAGAGAGAGAAAAGAGAAGCCCTTTAGTTTAAACAGCTCCAAAACACACTGACCACTATAATCAGTACTATAATGTGTCAACTTTGCACATATCATTAGTCAATCACACACCCTACATCCTTAGCTAACAACAAACTTTCCCACAACTTTAGAGAGCGTTCCTTTAAAAGTCTTATTAGGTCATAAACTAACTTTTTCATAGGAATGTCCCAAGAGATTATTCCATTCAAATATAACCCAGAACTCGTTGACCATGTTCTCAGAACTTAAGATATACATTTTCTAGACATGTTTCATGGGAACATTGCAAGAACATCTCCATGTATGTATCCAGTTTTCTGTGGGTTTGGAGAATATTCCATCGATGTCCCACCAAACATACACAGAACATGGTTTCCATATTCTCCAAACATAACATATTGATGTTTGGGCCTCCCAAGAGGTGCAGTGGTCTAAGGCACTAAGGGTTCGTTCCCGGGCTGTGTCACAACCGGACGTGATCGGGAGTCCCATAGGGCGGTGCACAATTGGCCCAGCGTTGCCCGGGTTAGGGGAGGGTTTGGCCGGGGGGGCTTTATTTGGCTCATTGTGCTCTAGCGACTCCTTGTGGCAGGCTGTTTGCCTGCAAGCTGACAATGGTTGTCAGTTGAACAGTGTTTCCTCCGACACATTGGTGCAGCTGGCTTCCGGGTTAAGCGGGCGGGTGTTAAGAAGCGCGGTTTGGCGAGCCATGTTTCGGAGGACACATGACTCAACCTTTGCCTCCCGAGCTGGTTGGGGAGTTGTAGTGATGAGACAAGATCAAAATTGGGGTGAAAAAATAATAATATATTAATGTTCTAGACAAGTTTCATGGGCAACGTTGCAAGAACATTTCTGTCTATCAGTTGTCAGGACGTCACCTGATGGAACCAAAGAAATGTTGTCCCACAAAAAAATGTTAATTACACATCATGCCTTGTTACTAGCAACATGACAACGTCTTACACCTGGAAAAAAAAGAAGGTGTGTTGGAGTGGCTATAAGTCTGCTGGCCATTATGGCTTCATACATTTCTGTACGTTATATGTTTTGGATAAATATAGCAACATGAAGACATCTTACACTGGGAGACAAATATAAGTGGTTGGAGTCTTGCCATGAATCAACTTTACTGGAAGTGCTTGAATAAACATGATTGTTTCCATAAACACCAGCTAAGAGGGCTTGGGATGCCACACATGCAGCAGTGATGGGGGTGTGCATTAACATTGAGTAGGACTGACATGACGTTTCATTTCAGGCTTTCAGATGACTACCACAAGTAGGCCTAGAGCTGCAAAACGCTTTGGTGTTACTTGAGAGGCTATGGGCCAAAACAGAACTTTGGGGATGGCATCACTCCTCCTGGAAGCACTGTCGGCCCGGACCAAGACATGCCTGGGCTTTTGGAGTATGTTATGTCGTTGTGGTGTGGGTTTGAATCGCAGGTCCGCCTTGGTGGGGATGAACCGGGTTATATTGTATCTCTTAAACGTCCACCAGCTGTGTCTCTAACAGTCATAAACAGACATCTTAGCATGTAAGACTTCTGCACCGATATCTTTCCATGTCTAACTACTGTGGTATGTATTGCGGCTGCTGACTATGCTGATATGAGCCAGTAGTGAGCTCTGAGCGCCTGCAGCAATACTTAGTCGCTATAACACCGGAATCTCATCAAGACTCATCTTGGTACAATGTCTCAGGCATTACACTAACAGACGAGTAGTTGCAGGTTTGAGTCCCACTCGGACTTCCATCCACACCACCCATTCACTACACACCTGTATCTCTCCATGTCCAGCTTGTTGCCCAGCAGTATAATGGGGGTCTTGGGCTGCAGGGCCTTGGTGTGGACGGTGACGGCCTCCAGGTACTGTTGGCAGCCCTCAAAGCTCCGTCTATTGTCTATGCTGTAGACCACAAGGAAGGCACTGGCCCACGAGAGGTAGCGCTCACAGTTCACTGGGCCGTCCTGGCGGTAGAGACAGACAAGGGGAAAAGGTCATCACTTCAAAACAATTAGTGGCAAAGGCTTTAGAAGACGTATCAATTGATTTAGAATAGATCTTCAAATGGTTTCCATTTGCACAGAAAATGTGTCATTGTGTCCCGGCTCTTGTAATGGTAATGCCCCAGCCTAC
This sequence comes from Oncorhynchus mykiss, assembly GCF_057628025.1. Classification (NCBI taxonomy): domain Eukaryota; kingdom Metazoa; phylum Chordata; class Actinopteri; order Salmoniformes; family Salmonidae; genus Oncorhynchus; species Oncorhynchus mykiss. The sequence continues at coordinate 82,164,273 of NC_143027.1, forward strand.
GGCACACACGTCTTCAGGTTTGGATCCGACCTACTGCCCTTTCACACAGCCTCTATCTTTCCTCACTATCATCCTCTGTCTCTGTGTTCAATGCAAATCTGAAAACCTTTTTTCTTCTGTCACATTATCCAACCGCGGCAGAGCGCCGGCGGCAGAGCAGCGCCCCTGGAGCAGTTCAGCGCCTCAAGGGCACAACGGCAGTAGTATAGTCTTTAAAAAAAGACTATTCCCACCTGGTCAGCTGTGTCCATAACTTTCACAACGACAGGCTGTTGGTCCACCATGTCCTCAGAAGAGTAAGTATCCTCTAGATGGCAGTGAACACAACATGGAGGTCACAACATGGACCCAACATCACAATACAGTCATTCATGTTTCAATATGAACAAGTTTATTGTACATTTCTCTGAAAGTGCATCTGCCGATTCTTGTATAGTTAGTGTACACAAACTATTACAGAGGTGTTCTAATGTCCATACTAGCCAACCATAAAAGGCATTCCCAATGCACAGCATGATTCTAAATGGTACTAGAGGGGATGTTAGAACAGAGCCAAAATGATTTTATTTAACAAAGAAATTTCTTGACAATTGCATTTTATTTCAGAAGGTAACAAATGGCAGCTTACCTAGATTGGGGTCATATTCACTGATGAAGCGCTTGGTGAGAAATTTGACAGTCAACGCTGAAAAGAGAGAAGGGAATCATTCACTTCCTGTTTAGATTCAGCTCTTTGTTGTCAGTCTGTCACACTGTACAATCTAGTGTCCCAAATGGGGAATGGGAACCCTGTTTTTATATAAACACTCCCATGAAATATCAGATAGGAGTAGATTGCTTTTCATGAATAACAAACTATCAAAACTGGGTCTATCAAAACTGGAATAAAATGTAAACAAAACTGGGATCTACTCCACTACAAATACTAAGGACGACAAATCAAGGAAAGTTCCTAATGTTTGGTTTACTCAGTGTATATTAAGTGGCAGAACACAATATAAAACCAACCTAAACATCACTAATGTTTTAAAAATAAACACTAAATCAATCCAATAGCATATGAAGGAGAAAAGGGAAAAAGATGGGTGGGCCACCTGATTTTCCTGAGCCCTTCACTCCAAGGATGACCACATTGACCTCAGGTTGTCCCCCCTCAGGGATAGCAGAGAAGTTACAACTCCTTGCTTTCCCAAACATCAGTGACATCTTTAGACTAAAACCCAGGAACACAAGTTTTCAAAACGGATCCAAGTAACAGATCTTTATTCAGTGCCTACATGAATTATTCAGAATATTATTAACAATAAAAATAATATAACATAACCAAATAATATAAATGTTTATAACGGTATCATAAACACTAATATTGATGCATATGGATGATAGGCTACTATGCAGGAAACACAAATAACGCCCACGTTGAACGTTTCCAAAACGTTTCAATATAACCTTACCTTAAAAGGTTTTCTCAGAGTTAAAGACTGGAGTTGAAGTGAATCGGCTAGTTGGTTTGATGTGGTTTAAAAAAAATCTGTATTACATTTAAAATCATATGAATCCAAATGCGATAAAAACATCCCAACGAGTTTTAGAACGCGCTCTTAAATCCTGTCCGATGATGAGGATGCTCATACTCGATGGTGAAAGAAGCTCGAGCTGCTCCGTGCGTGCACAGCTGGTAGGACCTTGCGTCAAGTAGACGAATCGGTTAACATTTGCTGAAGAATGTTGCTGCTTACGCACATGATTTACTGCCAAACTCCATTTAAGGGAACTGAGGTGAGGTCTCATAGTTATTCTACATGCAGTCAGATATGATTTGGAAAGGTAGACCTTTCTCATCTCCAACTAACTTCATTGACAAGAAACAAGGACATCAATAAAATTGTGATGTCAGTTTAGATGGTTGGATTGCATCCAGTGAGTGAATGATTCTGTTGTCTTCATGCAGCATAGTTTCCTTCACAGATAATCACATAACTTCACAGTTAATACTTTGCACATGTTACAGTAATTGCTCGTGTAATAGTCTCAAATCGGACATATTTGAACAGAAAGAACAAAGAAAAGGTACCGTTTGACATACTGGACTTGGTTTCCTCCATTACCCTTTAATGAATGAGAACTCCACTCCCTCCTCATTCTCTACATTGGTGGCAAAGGTGGTCTCTGGCCTCTTTTGGAAGAGCGCCCCTGTTTGTATCAGGGTTTGCATGGAGGACAGAGAGAGGAGTAATTATGTAGCCTTGTGTGTAAACATTTACATGATTTTTATAGGGGGTGAACGATTTATACTAGAGTAGGTGAATCCGTCTATGTGCATGTAAGTATTTGCACAGGTGCCACGACTGTATTGGAACAAGGACCGGTAGCATGCTGTTGTCATGTGCAACAGATCCCTAACAGACAAGGTTACTAAGAATTTAACTGTTTGGAATAATAGTCTCGTATAACAAATGTGACCTCGGGGAACAATCTATTGTTGTCTCTCACCTTTGCCCAACCGCTCCAAGGCCAAGAGTTCTGACATTTCCCGCTGGCACAAACTGTCAGCCTCACAGACAAAGACCAATAAATCATCAGCATAACTGTACTGCTGTGCCCATCCATTCGCCCACCCGCTCCCACCCGACCCATCTCCCCTTTCCAGCAGGTCAACACTAGATTCCCCTCCGGCTGCATGTCACCATAATATATTATAACTGTGCCACACGTTGCCTAACAGCTATCTATAGCCTCTGCTATTCTCGTAGCTGTGAAGAGTAATACAAACAGTGGTTACCCTGTCAAGTGCATCTGCTCTGCACAGAGGAGAGGAAAGGGGGGGATTCGGTCTAGCTGCTACTGTACCTCAAGGAAATATCATCATGGATAAAATGTCATGCTAGGACATGAGATATTTTGATCTGACTCAGCACTTCGTCACTCCTGACAAATGCAAATGTGCTGTTTGAACACTTCAGTTGAGGCGATGGAGCCAAGCAGCTGCCCTGGCTCAGGGACCGACAGTGACAAGCCTGCCCTCGGCAAGTCTTTGTACTCAGGGATGGACAGCCTGAAAGTGAGAGTTGACGGGAGCGTTTTTGTGGTGAACAAAGCCCTACTCGAGCAGCACTGTGAGTACTTCCGAGCCCTCTTCCAGTCGGGAATGCGGGAATGCCAACAGGATGAGGTCCATCTGCAAGGGCTGAGTGCCCGGGGATTTGTGTTGGCGCTCCGGGTCCTGGACGGGGATCGCCCCATCCTGGGTGGTGACGAGATTGTGGAAGCCATAGAGTGTGCCACCTTTCTACAGGTGGAGTCTGTGACAAAGCACCTGACCAATATCATCAACTCAGAGAACTGCTTGTTGATGTACCACACAGCTGCGACCTACGGTTTATGGGATCTGTCCCATCAAGCTGCTTTATTCATTAAAGACATGTACTCGGACCTGAAGGAAGATGTTGTGAGCACTTTACCAGAAGACCTAGTGGAGTACGTTGAGTCTCTCATCCCCAGTCGGTACGTCACAGTCTGCAGCCACTCTCCTACCATCGAGCAGCTCCAGGACTGTCAGAGGACGGTCTGCTACCTGGATGACGAAGATAGAGAATGGAAGGTGCTGAGTCACCTACCCCTAAACACAAGCACCACTATGGCAGGTGTGACCATGCTAGACAACAAGCTGTACATTATAGGAGGTGTCCACGACCTCAGCAAGAAAGTTGTGGACTCTGGCTTCTGCTACGACCCAGAGAGTGACTCCTGGTCCACTATTTCGAGTCCCCAGCAGCCACGCTACAACTTTACGTTAGTAGGCCACGAAGGCTGCCTCTACGCCATCGGTGGGGAGTTCGACCGGAAGTCCATGGCGTTGGTGGAGAAGTACAGTGTCTCCACAGCCACCTGGCGCTTCGCCGCTAATCTCCCCTGCAGAGCCGCCAACGTGGCCTCCACCAAAGCCATGAGCCGCATCTTCATCTGCCTCTGGAAACCCAAGGGCGTTACGGAGATCCACGAGTACGTCCCTGAGAGGGACCAATGGGTCCTGGTCACCACGCTAGTCCGTGACCAGAGCTATGGCCACTGCATGGTGGGTCACAGGGACAATTTGTATGTCATGCGCAACGGGCCCTGCGAAGACTTCCTGATGTGCGTGATGGACTGCTACAACCTGACTACGGGTCAGTGGACAGCCTTGCCGGGGCAATACGCAAACAGTAAAGGAGCCCTGTTCACATCGGTAGTAAGAGGGGACTCAGTGTTCACCCTCAACCGCATGAGGACCACAGAGTTCGCCGTGGAGAAGTACAGATGGAAAACCAAGAGAGAGACCAAGGGCTTTGGGCGAATCGGCTCCATGTACACATTTCTCATGAGACTGCCCAAGGCCAAGACTGTGGGAAACACTGAGGTGTTGACGGACGGGCTGGAGTTTGGGAATCGGATCGACCACAGACGCAGAGACTCTCTGCTACAATGCTTTGACTGACTTCCTGTGAATAAGTTTAGTCTTTTAATATCTCCTGACAAACCAACAACAGGACAATGAACTAGAATGCTTTGACTGACTTCTTGTGAATAGGTTTAGTATGTTACTTGGGCCACTTTTAGGAGGCAAACATGGAACGTTGCAGAAAGAGATGTCATGAATATAGCTGACGATTCCTTTTTTTACATGTCAGAGAGGCATGTTTGTTCTTCATAGCATATTTCTATCTGAATATTACACAACGTTGTGCCGTTCTGAATGTAATCTTGCGGCGTCTCTCTACAAATCAACAAACGAGCTAAAGATGTAAATGTCAGAGACAACAGTAATTTGTAAACATTAAAGTTTGCTTCATTCATGACAAGTTGGAAACTCGGAACCTCTGAGTAAAAATGTATTAACATATTGGTTGATTTGGATACTTTCCAAGTGAGAAATATCAGTTCCCTAGTTTCCACATGTCATGAGTGCAGCATATCTTCCAAGAATAATTAAATAGCATTTAAGAAACTCTATAGTAATATTGTCTTCTATAGTTCTTGAGAAATGTGTTGCCTCAAGTAGCCTTCTGGGTAATTTGACTCTGTATCCAAATGTATTGTACTATAAAGTGTACTATAATCAAGTGATTCATTACATTGAGTTGACACAGCCCTATCAGAGAGCTCTTTCCATGAAAGCCAAACACATGTTCAGTAATGTACATAAAGAAATCCTGGAGAAATCCTTTCCTGTTTTTACAACAAACAAACCATTTATAACCCAGGCTCAGGTCCCCAAGGCATTCGTTGCTAGAGAACAGGGTAAGATAAGGCTGGCAGTTCACGCTGTACAATAAAACGTTTCTGTAACGAGGGCATGTTTGCTGCCGTCTCGGGACAGGTATCCCTTGAAGGAGAGATTTGTATTCTCCATGGGATCACCTGTGTAAATACAGGATGATTGGGGAATTCAAATGAATAGATTGTCTTTGGCAGAAGATATATGAAATAATTGTCTTTTTAATGATCAAATCAAACACTGTTCAAATAATGTGTTAATGGGTGAGGAATGTTGCTAATGATGTGCAGATTATTCCACTTATCAAATTATATTACCATTAATTTCCCCTATAGTTAACAGGCAAAAATCTCCCTTGATAATATAAGAATGGTTCTTTCCCTCATTCTTTAGCCTACAGCAGTGGAGACTGGTGAGGGAGGACGGCTCATAATAATGAATGGAATCAAACAAATGGAAACCAAGTGTTTGATGTGTTTAAGACCATTCCATATATTCAGTTCCAGCCATTACTATCAGACTGTCCTCCCCATTTAAAGTGCCACCAGCCACCACTGGTCTACAGTCTGTTAACAGTCTATGAGTGAAGTTCATTAATAGCAAAGTGATAAAAGAAATGCTCTCTTGACCAAACATAGAGGACCTCTAAAGCTCTCCCGGTCCATCAACAGAAGATACACATCTTTAATAGATGCCGACTCTTCCCTTTGCTTGGCTGCTCCCATCTAAGTTCTGCCGTGGCTTTGATAGTCAAATAACAAACCTGTACTGTGGTAACCCCTTCCATCCGTCCGTTGTCAGCGGGGAAAGCATGGCAAAAATGTGGAAGTGTATCCCACACATATCAAGACCTAATATGATGTGGGAACCATGAGACATGAGCATGATATTACAAGTATATTGAATTTTGATTCATCAGAAATGTTTTTTTTGTAACTGAAAACAGAAATCTCAATTCTCATACGTATTTGATCTGTACACAATACTTTTGATTCATAGGCAAAAACAAATCAAATGAATACAAAAGACATTCAATACATTTGAAAGTGCAAGTTACAGTATGTACAACTTCACGTGGGTCATTTCAGACAACCTGCCATACAGAAAAAGATTTACAAGCTTCTTTCAGGTTTCCATCTTTTACCCCGTACACACACCCTACAAATACAGATAATGACTTACCAGTAACACAGTGTGCATCCCAAATGGCACCCTATTCCCCATATAGTGCACTAGGTTGAAGAGTAGTGCACTACAAAGGGAATACGGTGCCATTTGGCATGTAACCATAGTCTACTGGATTTTATTTCATTGTATTACAGATCGAACTTAAGTTAAAAATACTACATGACAAATGCTGTGACACTTGAAATTGACAAAGAAAATTGACAATGGGCAAATCACATCAAACCATGTCAAAACCTGAAATGTAATAAAACTATGTAATATATCGATTGTCTGTAAATGGTATTGTTTAAGTTTTACTTTTCCTAGAAGGCCACTGTTCATTTCCTGATTTGCTAGAATGTATAGTTTTAGTGTGCTCCAGTCAATCAACATTGTTTCAACATGCCAATTGCAATTTGCAAATGACATACCATTAAAAGGGATAGTTCACTGAAAACTCATCATCATCATCGTTTTTGCTCTGGACTGAAAGTGCTCAATCTTGAAGACTTGACTGGTGACATACACAATTTTTGTGGATTGTATTAACAGTGGACTAATGAACCAAATAGTAAAATATAGTTTGAGTGAACTATCCCTTTAATATGATACATTTGCTAACATGTCTGTTATGTAAACAGGCAAGTAAACAGGAACTGTGTTTGTGTTGGTGCATGTATGTCTCCTACAATGTATTTTTCATGGGAGCAGACATTGACCCTGTCATGCCACACGCATCATCAGCTCTTCCAGGGCCCTCTCGCGGTGGTTCTCGTGGACTAACAGAACCTCTTTGATAGCGTTCTGCTGGAAGCCCATCTCATTGAACTGAGCCAGCAGGTGAAGAAACTCCTCAGCCTGAGGGGAGAGAGAGAGGAGAAACCATCAGATGATAGAGCAGCTTTTACAGTTAAAGGGGTAGTTCACCCAAATGACATGTTGATTTTCTTACCTTGTCCATAAACTGCTAAAAGGGTAAGACAACACTCCATGTTGGTAAAGAAGCCAATATGTAAGTTTGTATTTTGGGTGAACTATTCCTTTAAATCCAGCAGTACAATTCAATTCAAATTGATTTGTGGTTCATTAGAGGAAAGCTGTGAGGTGAACAGAGAATACCAGGATAAATAAATGAATAATCTATGATGTTTACCTTAGTCTCACAGTTCTGGAACATCTCCAGAGCCTCCTCCACCTGAGCCTCGTCGTAGCCCCGCTCACACAGTCTGTCACAGGCCACCAGATAGCGCAGGATCTGCACACAACAAGCACAACACCACAGATTACTACGACTAATAGCATTACTGTCAGTTAGCAGGTAAACAGTTGCCTGGGTAACTGTCTGTCTCTGCGCTCAACAGCAGTCAGAAAGCCAAATATATTCAAGAGATGAGCATTAGACACAAAGCAGCCACAGATATGGTGGACAAGGTCATTGAAGAATACCGCTTCACACCACCACACTGACCTCAACTGACTTGGATATTTCATTTTCATAGTGTCCTTTCCAGCACGGCTTCAGTAACTATGGTGGATGTGTAACCATGTCAGTGCAGTACAGATTGGTAGTGTGAAAAGGGTAAATGTTTCAGTGTAACTGAGTATTAACTGATGTGGTTATCGTGAATCTGTCACTGTGCTCTGTGGTGTTCTATATCAATATGTGTGTTATTATGGCAAGAGTCCAATTACGCCTAACACAGCAGTGTAGAACAGATTATTATAAAATCAGATCATATTTCTGCAGTGACAACTTTGTCTCGCGCTCTCACACATGCCACACACACACACACACACACACACACACACACACACACACACACTAGGTGATTCCATTGACACATTATATATAACAATAATCTGATAGGCCAATCTTGTGCTAATGACATCACTCTGAAAAGGAGAAGAACTGATCTGAGATCAGCGGAGTGAAAGGTAATATGTGTGAGAGCAGCGTGACCCATGGCCCTGCTTTAACATGTTGAGCTGGGAGGGAGAGGGGGCAGGGGATTACACTGATTAAAGAGGTCATCGATTAAAGAGTTGATCCCTGTTAATGTAACTCTCCAGCTGCCTTCTCTCTTCACTGGGAGAGAGGGAAGGAGATGGAGGAAGAGAGATAGAGAGACGGAAGGAGGAAGGGAAAGAGAGGAAGAAATGCGAGAGAGATGGGAGGAAAGAGAGATGGAAGGAGAGGGAGAGAAACAGAAAAGGGAAGAGAGGGTTGGGGAAGGATGGAGAGAGAAATAGATAGGAGCAAAAGGGGTGGGCGGTGTAGAGAGAGAGAGAGAAAGAGAGAGAGGGGCGGGGGGACATAAGAAAAGAGCTGAACCCTGGCTGCAACCTCCACACTGCAGGCTAGGAAACTTTCTAAACCATTTAGCCTAGCTAACTTTAATGTGTCACTTGATTCACGGTCAAGGACACTGATAAGGCCTTGACCAGAGGCAGCCCCTGAGAGAGAGAGAGAGGAGCCAGAGAGAGAGAGCGAGAGAGAGAGAGAGAGAGGGGAGCCAGAGGCAGACCCTGAGAGAGAGGAGCCAGATGCAGCCCCCGAGAGAGAGAGAGAGAGAGAGAGAGGGGAGCCAGAGGCAGACCCTGAGAGAGAGAGAGAGAGAGAGAGAGAGGAGCCAGAGGCAGCCCCTGAGAGAGAGAGAGAGAGAGAGAGAGAGAGAGAGAGAGGAGCCAGAGGCAGCCCCTGAGAGAGAGAGAGAGAGGAGCCAGAGGCAGCCCCTGAGAGAGAGAGAGAGAGAGAGAGAGAGAGAGGAGCCAGAGGCAGCCCCTGAGAGAGAGAGAGAGAGAGAGAGAGGAGCCAGAGGCAGCCCTGAGAGAGAGAGAGAGAGAGAGAGAGAGAGGGAGGAGCCAGAGGCAGCCCCCGAGAGAGAGAGAGAGAGAGAGAGAGAGAGGAGCCAGAGGCAGCCCCTGAAACTATATATGACTTTGCTGAGAACACACATAATACTGAGCAAGTTGTGGAAACTTTGGAGTATCTGGTATCTATTTTTACAATGGTGTTTTTTTACCCTCCTCCTCTCCCTCTTCATGGGCAAATGACATCAAATATGAGCCGGGCTGCAGGGAGCTAAAACCATATGTTCTGCTCTGTCGTTAAACACTATAAAGGGATATGGTGGAGTCTTTGAACAGAGTAACACAGAGACATCTGGGGGATAAAGGGATATGGTGGAGTCTTTGAACAGAATAACACAGAGACATCCGGGGGATAAAGGGATATGGTGGAGTCTTTGAACAGAATAACACAGAGACATCCGGGGGATAAAGGGATATGGTGGAGTCTTTGAACAGAATAACACAGAGACATCTGGGGGATAAAGGGATATGGTGGAGTCTTTGAACAGAATAACAGAGACATCTGGGGGATAAAGGGATATGGTGGAGTCTTTGAACAGAATAACACAGAGACATCCGGGGGATGAAGGGATATGGTGGAGTCTTTGAACAGAATAACACAGAGACATCCGGGGGATAAAGGGATATGGTGGAGTCTTTGAACAGAATAACAGAGACATCTGGGGGATAAAGGGATATGGTGGAGTCTTTGAACAGAATAACACAGAGACATCCGGGGGATAAAGGGATATGGTGGAGTCTTTGAACAGAATAACACAGAGACATCTGGGGGATAAAGGGATATGGTGGAGTCTTTGAACAGAATAACACAGAGACATCTGGGGGATAAAGGGATATGGTGGAGTCTTTGAACAGAATAACACAGAGACATCTGGGGGATAAAGGGATATGGTGGAGTCTTTGAACAGAATAACACAGAGACATCCGGGGGATAAAGGGATATGGTGGAGTCTTTGAACAGAATAACACAGAGACATCCGGGGGATAAAGGGATATGGTGGAGTCTTTGAACAGAATAACACAGAGACATTTGGGGGATAAAGGGATATGGTGGAGTCTTTGAACAGAATAACAGAGACATCTGGGGGATAAAGGGATATGGTGGAGTCTTTGAACAGAATAACAGAGACATCTGGGGGATAAAGGGATATGGTGGAGTCTTTGAACAGAATAACACAGAGACATCTGGGGGATAAAGGGATATGGTGGAGTCTTTGAACAGAATAACACACAGACATCTGGGGGATAAAGGGATATGGTGGAGTCTTTGAACAGAATAACACAGAGACATCTGGGGGATAAAGGGATATGGTGGAGTCTTTGAAGCACGTGTGCAGTCTGTTGAAGCAGCAGAGGATTAGGGATGTTTAGTGATCTGCTCTCTTTACTTAGAGACATGACCACTAAGCCTGAGCGAAGGGCCTCTTTACACTAGTCTGACTACACAAACTAGTTCCAGGACACATACTGCTGTTGTGTATTAGAGACGGATCTAGATTCAAATCTCTTTCCCAAGCCAAGTCCGATGTTAATGTGGGAAACATCTACTACACATACCCCTCTTTACATGTTCTGTGTAAAGCATAGAATGTATGGTGGAAATACAATGGCTCTGATGCCACATGTCCCAGCAAAAATAACCTTAATTACCTTTTTATTCTGTAAGCCAAATAAAAATGAAAGGCCTTTAAAATGTCCACTCTTTTGTGAATCGTTGCATTAATCAAGTGTGCAACATGACGTGCAATATGGTTTAGATGAGAAGCGGCTGTAAAGTTTGAATTGCTATACTAATTGTGTTTGTCTATATACTATGGTATTCATGGTACGCTAATAGCTGCACAAAAACTTGAAGCAGGAATGTGGCTTTGGCCACTCCACATCCAAGGCAAGTGTAAGGATAGTGTAAACATAAAAGTTACAAACCGGATGTTGAAGAGAGATAAATCTTAATACACATATTTTAGTAATGTAAAAGAAAAACAGCCTAAGAGAGGACACGACGAGAGGACACAACGGAGAGCACACGACGAGAGGACACGATGAGAGGACACGATGAGAGGACACGACGAGAGGACACAATGGAGAGGACACGATGAGAGGACACGATGAGAGGACACAACGGAGAGCACACGACGAGAGGACACGACGAGAGGACACAACGGAGAGGACACGACGAGAGGACACGACGAGAGGACACGACGGAGAGCACACGACGGAGAGGACACGATGAGAGGACACGACGGAGAGGACACGAGGAGAGGACACGACGAGAGGACACGAGGAGAGGACACGAGGAGAGGACACGAGGAGAGGACACGACGAGAGGACACGACAGAGAGGACACGGCGGAGAGGACACGATGGAGAGGACACGACGAGAGGACACAACGGAGAGCACACGACGAGAGGACACGATGAGAGGACACGACGAGAGGACACGACGAGAGGACACGACGAGAGGACACGATGGAGAGGACACGACGAGAGGACACGATGAGAGGACACGATGAGAGGACACGACGGAGAGGACACGATGAGAGGACACGACGGAGAGGACACGATGAGAGGACACGATGAGAGGACACGATGAGAGGACACGATGAGAGGACACGACGGAGAGGACACGATGGAGAGGACACGATGAGAGGACACGATGAGAGGACACGACGAGAGGACACGACGGAGAGGACACGATGAGAGGACACGACGGAGAGGACACAATGAGAGGACACGACGGAGAGGACACGATGAGAGGACACAACGAGAGGACACGATGGAGAGGACACGACGGAGAGGACACAACGAGAGGACACGACGAGAGGACACGATGAGAGGACACGACGGAGAGGACACGATGAGAGGACACAACGGAGAGGACACGATGAGAGGACACGACGGAGAGGACACGACGGAGAGGACACGATGAGAGGACACGATGAGAGGACACGATGAGAGGACACGATGGAGAGGACACGATGAGAGGACACGATGAGAGGACACGATGAGAGGACACGATGAGAGGACACGACGGAGAGGACACGATGAGAGGACACGATGAGAGGACACGACGGAGAGGACACGATGAGAGGACACGACGGAGAGGACACGACGGAGAGGACACGACGGAGAGAGAGACTCCAGACACCAAAGAGATCAAATTAGCACCTTAAAAAAAACTTTTACTGGGTATAACTGAAAAAATATTTTTAAAAGGGTAATAAGACAAAGATATAAAACTATTGTGCATTGGCAATATTTCATGATGATACATCTTATTGAATTGAATGGCGAAGGTTCATAAACCTTGGCAGAATTCAGATATGACGTTTTAGCACGATCCACAGATTTCTTTTTAACTACGGCGCACGACATGGTTCAATGTGCCAATAAATCAGCACAATCTACTTTTTGGGTTTTTTAATTGCGGTCGTCCTGAAGTGAAAATTGGGATCATGTATACTCTACTGACGAACATTAAAGAAGAGTAATGGAACGCTGTGTACCATACGGCAAACTTAGCAAAGCAAGGATTTGTGGCAAGTACATGGGGCCGCCATCTTTATGCACCTCTGCTATTGAAAAAGAGAACAGAGAGAGAGACTAGAGGATGTGGCTGGCAGGATCGGAGAGAGCTCTGTTTCAACTACATTTTACGACAATGTCTTATTAGGCTAGAACACAATTGGCTGCTACATCATCATATCACTTTGTACGGTGTTTCAATGATGTCATGTAAAAACACACATTGCTGTGGATAAAAGCCCATGCTAAATGTCCATAGTGTTGTGCTGACCACAGAATTAAACAGAGCACTAGAAATGACAGTCTGAAAGCCAAATATATTCAAGAGACGAGCATTAGTCTCTTGAATTCATGGCATCCCGGTGACACAACTACAGAACCGTCATCTTGGTCAGAGAAACTTTCATTCTAGAAACTGGTCAAATTCATGTTTCTGAAATGTTTGTGACTGTGTTTTGAGACAAACCTGTTCTGGGCTCTGCTGGCCGGTCTTCTGCAGGGCGATGATGGCGGTGTGGAGCGGATAGCCCCTTTCAGTGATGGCTTGCAGCAGCTCTCTCTCTTCGGGGCTCAGCGCGGACAGCAGCTCCACCGAGGAGTCCAGTACTGACGCGGCGTGGGAACCCAGGGGTCGTGAGGTCACCGAGGGAAGGGCCGGCAGGCAGAAGTACGGACTCAGGGACTGCACACACAGGGGGGAAGAGCAGAGAGAGTGTGAGAGAGAGCGAGGGGGAGGGGAGGTGGGGAGTTTGTGAAAGAAAGAAAACCAACCCCATAAAGGGAGAGGGTTAGCCTGAAACCCCAGCCTGACTGATGCCTCTCTATGTGCCTGTAGATTGACAACCTGACTGACAGCCTGTGCGTGGAACTGGCAACATTCACGCAACATGAGTGCAACATTTATAGTGCATGACAGCGCCGAAATGTACACGGCTGGCTAACCTTGAAAGACTGGTTTGCTGAGAAATACATTTCCCTGAGTAATTCCACTCGCTAATCCTGATGAACTAATAAAAACTTGAGACGATTCCAAGGACAGACTTTACACTAGCTATATTTAGAGCACACATCCCTCAAAACATTTGAGAAATGTGAATTGGAAAAGAACCTTAACATACTCAGGAGGATCTGTTTTCTCTACCAACTAACATACTATATACAATTTGCTTTACAAAAATATAAATTTCATTCGTTTTTTGTAAAAATGTATTTTACAAATATATCTAAAAGTTTCACGTTCGTCTGAAATCCAATCTATCATATTTCCATTCAACAGATCTACTGTATCGGGAGTCCAAGTTGAGCAAATCCCACATGAGCTTGTTGAGCTGTGGTTGGCGTGAGAATACGTCTGATACTGTCGTGTGGGGGTTTAAATTCCTCCATCTTTTTCCAGGCCCATGCTGCTCCGAGGCAGAGCCAGTTATAGAACCATCACACTGCCCACTGAGGACATCTGGTTTGGTGCTTTAGTTTTTAAAGACAGCACATGGGAACTAGGAAGTGGGGCCTTGAACTACACAGCCTAGAGAAAATGTTTTTTTAAGAAATGGGAAAACATTCTTACTTATTGATAGAGGCGTTCAGGTGTACCTGAACCCATTCCTACTAATATAGAATAAGGGGATTGATGAATAAAATAGTCTACTATGCTAGATAATTCTGAGCTTCTCAGTTGGACAATGACTAGGCAACAATAATGTAAAACGGACACTTGAATCCAAAGAGACTCTGGTTTTTGCGTGTGTTGATATTCATGATGGTGTACAGCTACAGAAGGTAACTAACGTTGGTGACAGTGGCTAGGTAAACCATAGTCACTTTACCTCTACCTACATATTACCTCGACTAACCGGTGCCCCCGCACATTGACTCTGTACCGGTACCCCCTGTATATAGCCTCGCTATTGTTATTTTACTGCTGCTCTTTCATTTCTTACATTTTTCTTATTTAGCACTTTTTTTCTTAAAACTGCATTGTTGGTTAAGAGCTTGTAAGTAAGCATTTCACTGTAAGATCTACTACACCTGTTGTATTCAGCATTTCACTGTAAGGTTTACACCTGTTGTATTCAGCATTTCACTGTAAGGTTTACACCTGTTGTATTCAGCATTTCACTGTAAGGTTTACACCTGTTGTATTCAGCATTTCACTGTAAGGTTTACTTACACCTGTTGTATTCGGCACATGTGACAAATACAATTTGATTTGATTTGATTCTGGGCCTTCAATACCACTTCTCTACTATATTTCTCCTAATAGGAGGTCATGTCCGTACCGGATGTGTTGGCTTGTGGTGTCTGATGGAGGGGATAATCTCTGTGTTGGCCCTGATCAATGGGTGTCTGGGTAGGGATGAGGAGGACGGTGGCTTGGGTCCTCCAGGGGGGCAGGGGGTCCCCTGGATACACTCTCTGGGGGTCTCCAGAACAGACAGCGAGTACTGGCGGAGGTTCTTCCTACGCTGGTTGGTCACCAGACCACTCTGAGAGACAGGTAGGTTCAGGACGTTAGGGGTGCAGGTCTGCCGTGGGTTCCTCACCCCAGGAACACGCTGATCCGACCTGTACCCTGAACCAGACGAAGAGCACTCCTCTTCCTCCTCGGAGTCGGAGATGACGAACTTAACCCGGGTGCGCATGTCAACCTGGTTCAGGCTGTGGGAGCGCTGGCGGGGGTTGGGCTCCCAGAAGTCAGAGCTGTGTCGGCTGGCCAGGCGGCTCTCCTGGGGGCTGCTGAAGAGATGCCAGTAGGGTGGGCTGGAGGGGAGCACCTCGGATGGGGATCTGGGGCCGGAGGGTTGGGGCTGGCTGGGGTAACCTCCCTGGAGGCCCTGGAGCACCCAGTTCTCCAAGCTGAACATGTACTGTTGACAGAGGTGAAGATGGGTTGGTAAATGGTTGTTGGTTGATGGGTGGGTGGATGAATGGAGTGTACTTTAAGAGAACCATTTAATCACGTTATGTCACTAACATATTTTCGAATACCAACCAATCAAATGGCGAACCAATCAAACAATTAATCAGGTAAGTAGTCATTCTAGCAAATGCTTCCTTCTTCCCTCACATTGTTAACGTGTGTCACGCAACTCATCGACTCACCCACCGCCAATGTCTAACACCCACTCGGCTTTCCCTTAGCGATTTGGTCTTTCACTTGGATCACACTTATCCAATATCATGTGATTAAGGGAAGGAAGCGAGGAAGGAAGGATCCAATAAGGCCAAGGACGCAACACAGCAAATGTTTCACTATCAATTTTCCACCTTCATTTTGTCTACATTTATGGCTTTGTTTGCCTTCCCATCAATTTCCCAGACTGTAGGAAATATCCTTGCATGTGATGCCCAAAAACCACGACACCACGACACCACACATCAGATTGAAGCTGTTCTCTCTGTTAACAAGATGAATGAATTGATCCCAATAGAGGTGTGTGGGTTCTTGTGCGTGTGTTTTCAGAATTATACAAAGGTGCCTGCTTCAACCCAGACTAGATGTTCTTTCCAAATAGCACCCCTGTTCCCTTTCTATTTCCTGCACTACATATGAAATAGGGTCCCATTTGAGACACAACCTAGGTTGGCTTTAGATGGATGAGGCTGTCAAACTCAACTCTCTCCAGATCAGAGGAGGTGAAAATAAAATGTCAACATCAGGCTCCTATAATAATCACACTGGGTTTATCACATTCTAAACCACTGACTATGGCTTCAGAGTAGTATTAACAATGAGGAGATTATGTATGTGTTGCAGGTGGCTGTCTGTTCCCTATATAGTGTAATACTCTTCACCAGGGCCAATAGGGCTCCCATCAAAAGTAGTGCACTATATAGGGAATAGGGTGCCATTTGGGATGCATAGTCTGTCTCCCACAAGCTGGAAGAATAAAGAGACTTGCAGTATTGGGGCTTCGAGAGAAGTCGGAGAGATGTTAAGTTCTACAATGCCTTCTAATGTACGTACTATATGCATTGCAAAGGCAGAAGTTAAAAGGTTTTTTTTTGTTGAAAATACCTATTAAATTAATTTAAATCCAACCAAATACTTCCACAAATTAGCCTGTTCCCAGATCTGTTTGTGCTGACTTGCCAATGACCATAGAAGTAGGTGAGTATAGCACAAACAACTAGGACCAGGAAACCATCATTTCTGTTGATGTTTTATTAATTATATAAAGGTGTTGATCAAAACAATTCCCAGCAGAGTTTTTCTGGCCGCAGTATTTAGCTATGTTATAGCTTCAAACTGCAAAGCTATGTAGGGAGAACATCGTACACACTCTGTGTGTTGAGGCCACTGTGAATTTGGAAACAAACCTTACTCGAACCCTAACACGATTAAGGAGAAAGCTTGGCCGAGGTTTTGACAACTAAACCGAAGCGACATATTTTCCCTTCTCCGTTAAATACACAAACATTTGACTGTATGGACAATGTTGGTGGTCACTGTGGGATTTAGGTTTGGCGGTGTTGCAGTGGACTGGGTCAAAGGCCACCCAGTATCATAATAGTCCTAATTACACTAAGACAAGAGCAGGAGACGTCAGCCATTTTCCCATGACTTTAACTTCTACTCAGTAAAAGTCGATGACAACATTGGAAAACAGCGTGATTAAAACGCCGTTGTATATCTGTGTTGTATTTTGAGTGTTAGGTTCTGTCTGTGTTGTATTTTGAGTGTTATGTTCTGTCTGTGTTGTATTTTGAGTGTTAGGTTCTGTCTGTGTTGTATTTTGAGTGTTAGGTTCTGTCTGTGTTGTATTTTGAGTGTTAGGTTCTGTCTGTGTTGTATTTTGAGTGTTAGGTTCTGTTTGTGTTGTATTTTGAGTGTTATGTTCTGTCTGTGTTGTATTTTGAGTGTTATATTTTGAGTGTTATATTTTGAGTGTTATGTTCTGTCTGTGTTGTATTTTGAGTGTTATATTTTGAGTGTTATATTTTGAGTGTTAGGTTCTGTTTGTGTTGTATTTTGAGTGTTATGTTCTGTCTGTGTTGTATTTTGAGTGTTATGTTCTGTCTGTGTTGTATTTTGAGTGTTAGGTTCTGTCTGTGTTGTATTTTGAGTGTTATATTTTGAGTGTTATATTTTGAGTGTTATGTTCTGTCTGTGTTGTATTTTGAGTGTTAGGTTCTGTCTGTGTTGTATTTTGAGTGTTATGTTCTGTCTGTGTTGTATTTTGAGTGTTATGTTCTGTCTGTGTTGTATTTTGAGTGTTATGTTCTGTCTGTGTTGTATTTTGAGTATTATGTTCTGTCTGTGTTGTATTTTGAGTGTTATGTTCTATCTGTGTTGATGTTCCAACCATGTGTAGAATGTCATCAAAGCTTTCTGGTATCATCAACAAATAAATAAATGATAGCCACAAAGCCTATGTCCTCAATCTCTTACACACACCAACCTCTGTCTCCTGCAGTATGGTGAGATAGTCTGGGACAGTGATGTCTGGGGCAGCAATCAGCTCCACCTCTTCCCTGGGTCCCTCCAGAGATCCCAGAAGGGTCTTAAAAGGAACCTCATCCAAACAGGACATCCTCCTGCTGCTCTTCTGGTCACTGGGGGAGAAGGAGAGAGAAGGAGTAGGGAGAGGAGGAGGGAGAGAGGAGGAAGAGGAGGAGAAGTAAGAGAAGGAGAGAGGAGGATTGGAGGAAGAGGAGGAGAGATCAGTTTTCAACAGTCTACTATTGTCAATCATTGTAACCTGGACTCCAGCTGTTCCAGTAACTAGCATATGGTGTTGAGGTCTGGTACCGAGAGACAAGTGGGAAGGTGACAAGTGAGCTATATTGCCTCTCCTGAAACAAATTGCCTGGGCGGCAGGGTAGCCTAGCGTTGGACTAGTAACCGGAAGGTTGCAAGTTCAAACCCCTGAGCTGACAAGGTACAAATCTGTCGTTCTGCCCCTGAACAGGGGCAACTGAACCCACTGTTCCTAGGCCGTCATTGAAAATAAGAATTTGTTCTTAACTGACTTGCCTAGTTAAATAAAGGTAAAATAAATAAAAATATTTAGACAGTATTGGATAGGAGACCAAAACAGATTCTCCTCTTGGTTCCCAGAAACGTACACTTTTTCCTTCCTATATCGGTATATTCTGTTACACAATCTAGGAGAGGGAAATCTGGGGGAAGAGGATTAAGGATTATAAGGTACCATGTCTGACTCTCTCAGACGTCAACACATGATGCTCCTCTCCTATTGGCCGAAGGGGACGGAAAACACACGCACGCAAGGCAGAAAGCAAGCATGCACGCATGCATGCACACACACTGCCGTACGAAAGAAAGAATGCAAACACACACACACTCCAGTAAACCCTCCTTACGCAGACAGGTGTTGTGAGGCTAAAGCGTCATCACAACTAAGCCCCTCCACCACCACAGCTGATCATCAAGCCCAGTATGTCTGCTACTGTAGAATTAGAATTACTAGAAAGGAAAATAATACCCTATTCTTTATATAGTGCCCTACTTTTTTCTGGTCAAAAGTTGAGCACTATATAGGGCATATATAAAAGAGTGTGATTTGAGGCGTGGCCAAACAGCTGAAAACAATCATTGTTGCAAACAATGCATTTTTATGTGGCGCAGAATTCTGGGCCCGTATTAATAAAAAGTCTCAGGATAGAGTACTGATCTAAGATCAGTTTTGCCTTTAAGATCATAATGAATAAGATTAGGCCTATGTGAACAGGCAGGACCTGATCCTAGATTGCTTATGAATATTGGCCCGGATGTGAGAAGCCTTGATTGATCCAACATTCCTAATGGTACACCAATATGGCCACCGATGTACCCACCATGAGATGTTCATTTGAATGGGAATGTCTGCTCCAAGGAACCATAATGAGTAGAATGAATGTCCTCATTCAAGTCAATGATGCCACAATGGGTGGACTGGCAGCCATTTTAAAAGTGTATCCATGAGGATTGGGTTGTACACATTTTAGCACTACTTGTTTTGATTCTATGGCTGCCCTTCTAGCTTCAGATGGTGCTGGACTAATGACGAGGCTGGAGACCTAAACAGGCATACCGGTTAAGCTTATTAACTAGTTTTAAAACGCACAAAGAGCGAGACAATGGAAAGTTCAACGACAGTAGACCTACATTGTACAATATAGTCGTTTGTTTCCATAGTTAAACTGCGTCACTGGAAATGTTTAGTTTTTCAAAATGTGTTTTTTTAAGTAGGCCTATCTATCCGTTTTAAATGAATAACCTATTCAGCAAATATTGTTGTATGATTCCAGAGTGGGAAACACCCTCCATATTGTTTAACACTTGTAGGCCTATTATGGCCATCATGCAAAGGTGAGGAAAAAATATGAGAAACACATGAGAAGAACCACTAAACACACAACGCTATGACAGGTATTATGTCCCCAGAAGACAATAGTGCCATACACAGGACATTGACTGATGCACAAGGGTTTAATAAGTCACAGTTGCCCAAAATAAATAAGATGATAACTAGAGGTTTCTTCTACTATATACTATCCTAACAATGAAGGGTAATATGAAGTAGGCTAGTAAAAACTCCAGAAAGAAGATAATTCCAATCACAAAAAAAAGAAAAAAGCCTAATATCACCCAACAGCACCCCCTGCCACATGGTAACTATTCCTATCACCAGATGAACTATCATCACCAGAGGAACTATCATCACCAGAGGAACTATCATCACCAGAGGAACTCATCACCAGAGGAAATCATCACCAGAGGAACTATCATCACCAGAGGAACTATCATCACCAGAGGAACTATCATCACCAGAGGAACTCATCACCAGAGGAACTATCATCACCAGAGGAACTATCATCACCTCTAGAAAAGCATTTGCTACTCAAACGAAAGCACAAGCATATCAAAACATCTTTATGTGAAAAAAACAGTTGGAGTGACATGAGGCATTATCCTCATATTGTGCTACTGACTGTACGTTTGTTTATTCCATGTGTAACTCTGTTTTTGTCGCACTGTTTTGCTTTATCTTGGACAGGTCGCAGTTGTAAATGAGAACTTGTTCTCAGCTGGCCTACCTGGTTAAATAAAGGAGAAATCAAATAAAAAATCATCAAGTAAATGCTCAACCAAATCCAAATCATCACAAAAAATGTGCTACTTAAATAATCTGTCAGTTTTTTTTATGTACCTGTACTTGTTTCTGTGAGCAGTCCCTCTTCTCTGTAGTGCTTCTTCCTCTCTCAGGCCTGGGTTACTGATGTCGTGTGTGTTGTTGCTGCCTCTCCCAACCTGTTGGTGATTAAGAGCAGTGGGCGTGAGGTCTGAGGATACAGGAGGATTAGCCCTCCTGAACTACTATGCTACTGACATAAGTCACTGACTTCAGCGGCTTACCTGCTGCTGCCCAGGCGCATGTCGACTGGAAACACCCAAGGAACACCGCTCCCATTACACCATCCCAAATGGTACCCTATTCTGGTATTCCCTATACTGTGCATTATATAGGGAATAGGTATGGGCCCTGGTCAACAGTAGTGCACTACATAGGGAATAGACTGCCATTTGGGACCACCCCCAGGGTCTGTTAAGGGTGAAGGATTGCAGAGCATTCAGATATACATATATTTTGTAGAACAGATATAACCCCCAAGCCATAACACATCTACCTCAAATACCTCTGCACATTGTACTGGTACTCCCTCCATTCTTGTGTATTTTAATTATCATGTTACTATTACATTTTTTGTACTAGACATTCAACTGGGAATTCAATTGGTTTGATTAATGAGAAGGCCAACAAGGAGAAGAGTAATCCTTCCATTCCTTCCTTCCTTGGCAGGCCAGGGTGTTAAGAGATTCTCGGTACACCCATGCTGTGTAAAGGTGGTAAACAGAAGGTAGACTGAGGGAAACAGAGATCTCCAAGAGCCAGACAACAGTGTGACGTCACTCAGAACCCTCCTCTGTAAGACACGTTTAGTTCAACTGTAGCAGTGCCACCAACTGACCATGGTCAATAATCTGGTACGCCAGGCAGGCAGGAATAACAAATATTTATTGACTTCAGAAAATACAGAATTCCTGATAAATAGGATTTCAAATTCAGTCAAATATCAGATGGAGAGAACAACTACCACATAGCTGTTTGTATAATTAAGAACTGATTTTGAAATCCTTAAAAGAAAACCAATTTCACTCTTGTTTCACTTCTCCAGCAGGTCTTGTTGCAGTAACTTGCTGAATACAGTGCTAGCAAATGACCAGTCCTTTCCAGAGCCAATTTGGGCGTCAGTCAGGGTCCGAGGCAGTCCCCTCGGTCCAGGGCTGTGGCCCAAATCTCGTCTGTGGGGCATTGTGGTAAGACCCAGTCCTGGGGGACCGTGGTGCCGTCTGGGTGGTCCACTGAGACCAGACAGAGGTCCCACTCTCTCCTAGAGGAGAAAGACAGCAGGTGAGCCAAAACATAGGATACTGAAGTACTTTAAAAGTGCATGCATCCTTCGTTCCTTCATTTAATGACTGGTTAAATATCACTGGTTAGATATGCTTTAACAGTAAAAGCATTGGTGGAGCCCTTTCATACACGTATAATGAAGGAAGGAAACAAGGAAGGAAGAAGAAAAGGAAGGAAGGGTGCAGTCTTAAAGTATTTGAACAGGGCCTTAGTGGAGGTAAATCTCTAAGTCTAGTAAAATGCTTGTGTGACACAAACCGTATCTGTATTAAGGCTGGTAGTGAGCGCTCTGCCTGTGTGTAGTACTCTCTGAAGGGCTGTAGGGGGTGGTCAGGAGGCATCTCATCTGGAGGAGAGGAGGGGATGAGGGGAGAACAGTCACATTAAGAGAAATGGTTATTCAAATATGAACTTATAAAATCAGAATCTCTAAATGCTGTGTCTGTTTTCCTCTTATTTACCAGTGGTTCGGAAACTGTGTGCCATGAGATGACCAACCTAATACCTTTTGAATTGCTGTGTTCCAATTAACTAAATCATGTGTTTATTTCCATAATCCGAAATATACAGGCTACAACCTGAAAGTGGGTCACGACTCTCCTTTTGGGAAAAACCACCAGCCTTTATATGGTTTCTAATTACCTCCAAAGAGCATGCTATCCATCTCTCGTTTCCTCAGCAGTAGCCTCTCCCTCTCCTTCTTCTGTCGCTTCTCCAGGTCCCTCCTACGCTCCTCCTCCTGCTCGCTCTCCAGCATCACCCGCAAGGCGTTCTCCTCTGCCCCATACACCCCTGTCCTCTTCCTGATCAGTGCACGCAGGCGCTCCACCAGCCCATCAAATGCTTGATCGGCTTCTTTCTCCGGGAAGATCCCTGGTAGGGGACACAATCAGAGAAACGTTTATGTTCAGTTGTCAGAAAACGTTTTAAAATGGAGTGAAACAGAGAGGTACTGCATGAATTTGTTCAATGAGAACAGAGATTTTTTACTATTGTTGTTGTGAAGTTGAACAGCAGTTGGCTAGACAAAAGATCTGAAGAGAAACTGTTGCACCATTATGGTGCTTCTACTTACCTTTCCTGGAGGCTGCCTCCTTCCTGAGTTTGCGTAGCTTCTCCAGTGACCTGAGGATGTCCAGCATCCTCTTGGCATCTGCCTGCTTCTTCCTCACTTCACAGAGCACCGTGTCAGCAGCCAGCTTCAGCTCTTGCGCCTGATGGGGGAGGAGAGCACAAAAAAAGACATAACAGAAGCCGTGTTCATAGTCTGGGTCAAATCAATACAGAAAACACACACACACACATATATACACACACCTCTGCAAAAAGCAGTGTTTTCATCCATCAATGCATATTCAGATATGTCCATGATTTGTGTATCAATCAACAGCTGTCCAATGAGCGAGTTAAATCAAAATGAAAGCAGTTAGACAGTCTTGAAATTCACTGACACCAAACTAAGAACACTGGGCCACCTGCTGCTGACGTGTGTAACGCACATTACTTAGAGCAGGAGTGTGTCTCATCTCCAGTCCCTGGGAGCCCCACGGTTGAACTGTTTATTTCTAGCCCAACACACATGCTTCAAATTCTCATCTAAACATTAAACCGTTCCTTAGTTGAATCAGATGTGCTGGGCTAGAACAAAAAAATGCAACCTTTATGTTTAAAGCAGGAGGGCTCCAGTCTGAAGGTGGAAAGGGGGAGCTATCGATCAGAGATGAGACACTGAGTTTGACAGTGCTCCCTTTCAGTTCTCTCACCCTCTTCTTCTCCTCTACTTCATGGATACGTTTCATCCTCCACTTGTCGATGGTCGCTTCACGCTCAGCCACTCGTTCCTCCTCCCTCTGTTTGTCCTCGTCCTGTTCCACTTGTCGACGCCGTAGCCTGGCCCTTCTCTTACTGATGGAACTCAGTTTCTTTTTAAGACTTTCAACAAACTCAGAGTCACCGAGGACCTTCAGTTTCTCTTGCAGATCTGTCTTCACACTCACTGCCTCAGCGTAAGAATCCGCCCAGACGCTCTCATTCTCCATGTTGTGCTTCAGCGTTTCACAAGCCATGGACAGCTTTGAAACTAGCTGTATGGCACCGTACAGGGTGTCTCGTATGTGAGCCACGGAGACCTTTGGGTGAGTTTGCCTTGAATGAGGTTCCGCCGGTTTGGAGGTCTTGGGTGTTGTCCTCTCTCGGTTCCTCAAGAAATGTTTCAGCCACTGTTCGTCTTGCATCCTCTGAATGGAGTCTTGGTCTGGTGGCTGTGGAGCCATAGGCCTACTAAAACCTTGGTCACGCTGCAAAGCTGTTCCCATCGGAATCAAGGACGGGGAGGCGAGGAGAGGTCTGCTACGATGTTCAGTGTAACCACTGTCCGCATGCTTTGGTCTAAAACTAGCATCAGGGTTTCCATACGGACTGTGTTGTGGACCGGGTCTAGGGTATGCTGGATTGTGATCAAATGATCTTAGGAAATCTGAAGTTCCCATGTTCGATTGAGCATCACCCATATTGTAGCCCTGAGCCCATGAGTTTGGTGGTCTCCCCTCATGTGTGTTGGGTTCCAGCTTTGGATGACTGTGGAAGGGAACTGGTTGTGAACACATGGGAGGGAACTGACTGAGTGCCGGGTTGTTGAGGGGCGGTGGCGGTATCGACGGATCAAAACCATATCCTGGGGACGACATATGAGGTGGTCCGTAGCCTTCAAATCTAGGCGGTGGTTGTGGAAAGGGGGGTCTGAAGCCATATGGTTGACTGCCATATCCTGGCACGGGTGGAGTCCACTCTTGACTTTGAGGGAATCTCTGGTCGCTAACTGGGGCTTGTTGTGGTGGAGGAAGATATTGGGAAGGGGTTTGACCCGGCCAAAACGCTCCAGCAACGTTACTTGAACTCGGCATGTTACTTTGAAACGAGGTTTCACATACTGGTGGTGGTTGTATCGGCTGCGGTCCGAGATATGTAGGTCCCCCTCTAGGGTAAAACGTATCGGGACCTCCGGTGTTAGAAACGGGGTGCTGCCGTCCTCCCGACGTAGACTGGAACGTTGGTTTATCCATTTTCAAGAGGCGTGATACTGTGGAAAATAATAAACTTGGTTGTTTTCAAATGTATTTAGCTAGCTAACGACACTGTTGAACACCGGGAGCGACCATGTTTACAAGGTGACGTCACACACCGGATATAGTACACGTATATCCGTTGTTTTTTTTTTTTTTTTACGAAGCGAATGACCGGGAGCATCCTAATTGGCTAAAATTGGTTCCTCTCCTCAAATCAAATTATATTTGTCATATGTGCTGAATACAACGGGTGTAGACAACCGTGAAATTATTTTTTAGGAGTCCATCCCAATAATGCAGAGTAAAAAAAACGGCCTAGAATACGTTGTCTGTCATTGGCATCAGTCCTTCCGCACAATTGTCTTTGTCTCCTCTACTAATTTGGAGAACAGACTTCTATCATCTAAAGAAACGAGACCGTTTAACCATTGAGCTATATAATAACCATCCCATTCTGCCAGGTCGGTGCAGAGGAAAGAAAAGAGAAAGAAAGGAGACGAGGAAAGGAAGACACTTTAGACTTGAGATGCAGTTTCAAAAAGCAGACGAGGTCCCATTACTCTTAGCTGGCTTCGAGAGAGAGAGGGGAGAGAATTCTACAACCACCTAAATTAAAGTGATTCCCAAACCTTCCATAACAAAGCCATCACCTGCAGAGAGATGAACCTGTAGAAAAGTCCCCAAAACAAGCTGGTCCTGGGGCTCTTTTCACATACACAAACAGACTCCACAGAGCTCCAGGACAGCAACCCAATTAGAAGCAACGAAATCATGAGAAACAAAAAGATAATTGACACATTGGAAAGAATTTACAAAAAAACAGAGCAAACTTGAATGCTATTTGGCACTAAACAGAGTACACAATGTCAGAATAACTGACCACTGTGACTGACCCTATTTTTAATTTATTTCACCTTTATTTAATCAGGTAGGCCAGTTGAGAACAAGTTCTCATTTACAACTGCAACCTGGCCAAGATAAAGCAAAGCGGTGCGACAAAAACAAACACAGAGTTACACAATAGGAAAAATCTATGTACAGTGTGTGCAAATGTAGAAGAGTGGGGAGGTAGGCAATAAATAGGCCATAGAGGCGAAATAATGACAATTTAGTATTAACACTGGAGTGATGGATGTGCAGATGATGTGCAAGTAGAGATACTGGGGTGCAAAAAAATCAAGAGGGTAAGTAATAATATGGGGATAAGGTAGTTGGGTGAGCTCTTTACAGATTGGCTGTGTACAGGTACAGTGATCGGTAAGCTGCTCTGACAGCTGATGCTTTAAGTTAGAGAGAGGGAGATAGATATAAGACTCCAGCTTCAGTGATTTTTGCAATTCGTTCCAGTCATTGGCAGCAGAGAACTGGAAGGAAAGACGGCTAAAGGAAGTGTTGGCTTTGGGGATGACCAGTGTTGGCTTTGGGGATGAAATATACCTGCTGGAGCACGTGCAACGGGTGGGTGTTGCTATGGTGACCAGTGAGCTGAGATAAGGCGGAAAGCTTTGAGGAAAATTAAGGAAAGCATAGCCTTGCTATTGAGCAAAGGCGCCGTAGGCAGACAGGCTATGTGCACACTGCCCACAAAATGAGGTGGAAACTGAACTGCAGTTCCTAACCTCCTGCCAAATGTATGTCCATTTTAGAGACATATTTCCCTCAGACTTCACAGACCCACAAATAATTCAAAACTCCCATATCTATTGGATAAAATACCACAGTGTGCAATCACAGCAGAAAGACTTGTGACCTTTTGCCGCAAGAAAAGGGCAACCAGTGAAGAACAAACACCATTGTAAATACAACCCATATGTGAATTTATTTTCCCTTTTGTACTTGAACATTGTTACAATACTAGATGTAGACATGACATTTGAAATCACTTTACTCTTTTGGAACTTTTGTGTGTCATGTTTACTGTTCATTATTCCTATTTTTTCCCCACTTTTGTTTATCATCGATTTCACTTGCTTTGGCAATGTAAACATGTGGTTCCCATGCCAATAAAGCCCCTTAAACTAAATTGAGAAGAGCGAGAGAGAAGTTCCTCTTCTGCTCATAGATAATTGTGACATTTTTAAAATAACTAATATAAATATATAGTGGGGAGAACAAGTATTTGATACACTGCCGATTTTGCAGGTTTTCCTACTTATAAAGCATGTAGAGGTCAATTTTTTTTAATCATAGGTACACTTCAACTGTGAAAGACGGAATCTAAAACAAAAATCCAGAAAATCACATTGTATGATTTTTAAGTAATTTATTTGCATTTTATTGCATGACATAAGTATTTGATACATCAGAAAAGCAGAACTTCATATTTGGTAGAGAAACCTGTGTTTGCAATTACAGACCAGGTTTACACACACTGCAGCAGGAATTTTGGCCCACTCCTCCATACAGACCTTCTCCAGATCCTTCAGGTTTCGGGGCTGTCGCTGGGCAATACAGACTTTCAGCTCCCTCCAAAGATGTTCTATTGGGTTCAGGTCTGGAGACTGGCTAGGCCACTCCAGGACCTTGAGATGCTTCTTACGGAGCCACTCTTTAGTTGCCCTGGCTGTGTGTTTCGGGTCGTTGTCATGCTGGAAGACCCAGCCACGACCCATCTTCAATGCTCTTACTGAGGGAATGAGGTTGTTGGCCAAGATCTCGCGATACATGGCCCCATCCATCCTCCCCTCAATACGGTGCAGTCATCCTGTCCCCTTTCCAGAAAAGCATCCTCAAAGAATGTTTCCACCTCCATGCTTCACGGTTGGGATGGTGTTCTTGGGGTTGTACTCATCCTTCTTCTTCCTCCAAACACAGCGAGTGGAGTTTAGACCAAAAAGCTCTATTTTTGTCTCATCAGACCACATGACCTTCTCCCATCCCTCCTCTGGATCATCCAGATGGTCATTGGCAAACCTTAGACGGGCCTGGACATGCGCTGGCTTGAGCAGGGGGACCTTGCGTGCGCTGCAGGATTTTAATCCATGACGGCGTAGTGTGTTACTAATGGTTTTCTTTGAGACTGTGATCCCAGCTCTCTTCAGGTCATTGACCAGGTCCTGCCGTGTAGTACTGGGCTGATCCCCCACCTTCCTCATGATCATTGATGCCCCGCGAGGTGAGATCTTGCATGGAGCCCCAGACCGAGGGTGATTGACCGTCATCTTGAACTTCTTCCATTTTCTAATAATTGCGCCAACAGTTGTTGCCTTCTCACCAACCTGCTTGCCTATTGTCCTGTAGCCCATCCCAGCCTTGTGCATGTCTACAATTTTATCCCTGATGTCCTTACACAGCTCTCTGGTCTTGGTCAGTGTGGAGAGGTTGGTGTCTGTTTGATTGAGTGTGTGGACAGGTGTCTTTTATACAGGTAACGAGTTCAAACAGGTGCAGTTAATACAGGTAATGAGTGGAGAACAGGAGGGCTTCTTAAAGAAAAACTAACAGGTCTGTGAGAGCCGGAATTCTTACTCGTTGGTAGGTGATCAAATACTTATGTCATCCAATAAAATGCAAATTAAATACTTAAAAATCATACAATGTGATTTTCTGGATTTTTTTGATTTTTAGATTCCGTCTCTCACAGTTGAAGTGTACCTATGATAAAAATGACAGACCTCTACATGCTTTGTAAGTAGGAAAACCTGCAAAATCGGCAGTGTATCAAATACTTGTTCTCCACACTGTATATAAAATTATATATATAATAATATAAATATTTACTCAGACAGCCCAATTCAGATCTTTTTCCACTAATTTGCAAAATATCAAGATTGGGCTGCCTGTGTAACCGCAGCCTATAAAAACTGATGAGGGTGCATGTTTTTGGGTGGCTTGGACTAAATAAACCCACCAGGACTGAAGAACACTGGACAACTATAGTTCATCAAACAACCTCTGAACACTCTTAAGTGATTAATATATTTATTAAAGTCTCACATTTACATAAGTTCACAACTATTCAGAGCAAAATAGGGTTGCTGCCACACAGATGGCATCAGTTCTGATGGACTGTACATCACACAATTGCCCAACTCTAAATCAAGACCTTATGCTGTGTTCATAACCAAGTGGGAAGGTGTTATTTACCACATACAAAACCTACTTGAACGCCCCTCCAACTGGTAATTACTAGTAGGAAACTCATATATCATTCCTGAGCGCCAACTTCTCCCACATGTTGACCTCTGATGTCACCCACTAAGGAAATTATCTCGATAACAGCATTTTAGGCAGTTACATGCAGTAAAACATTATTTATAAAAAGCTATCTATTAATGTTTTTGAACACATATGTTTACAAGCATGATAGCTGTACTTTTAGTTTATGATTGACGCAGCTTGTTTGCCATTAGCCAATCAGCGTTTCTCAATGAGTTCAAAGCATGTGAATGCATCCAACTGATATTTACGACTTCACAGCTGGTAATTACCACCTTCCCACTCGGTTATGAACGCAACATAAGCTCCAAGATAAAGTCCCTGTGTAGATTTGAAAGGTTTGGATGGGTGTAACCAACATCACAGAAACCCATAAGAGAAAGAATAAACTGTTACCATATTGCTAACACCTATCAAATCTTCTGAGATCTACACAGGTGCCTAGGGGTTAGGGTCTAAGGGTCAAAGTGGAATTGAGCAAATTATCTAGATTCTAGGCCCTTACTGTCTGAGATTTCAAAATGTTATATCTGTATATAAAGTGTACAAAAAAGCCCAGCTTCTTTTAAAGAAACTGCATTGAATGAACAGTTTCTCAGTGTATAGTGTTGAGCAAATCAGACAATGCATTTCTAAAGACTGGTATGTTTTCATTTAAAAACACCAGTGATGTCATGGCTTCATTAAATGTGTAGGTAGTTCTAAACGGTTCCATAAAGAAACGTCAAAAACAACCACAATGGGAAAATGTGCTGAAAATCTGACATTATCAAAGCTGATTGGGATCAATTTAAGTCACCCCCCCTATCTCGACCCCAGATATCTTACACGTTTCATCTCATACATGGCATACTAACTGTACATACAGTATACTAGTAATTCCAGTGTTGGATATTTGAAATCCACCACAGAGCAGCCAAACTGATCTTTTTTGAAAAGGTTAACAATTTGACTATAAATACTTGTTCTGTAAAGAACGCTGGTTTCTATGACCTGGCTGACCTCGTCAGAGTTGTGAAGAAACAAAATGGCTTCCTTAAATTACATCAGAAAGACATGGTGGTTAAAACCAAATTTACCTTAATCCTTGACTGTCAAAAATAAAATGGTGTCAAAACAAAATAAGAGAAAATAGATTTTGGACTTGATACAATCCATTTCCATTAAGGTTTCCCAAACAAGTACTTATCACAAAGAGACACTAGCTACTTTATGAGAAAAAGTAAAAGTATCTTTACATTTAAACAGGATAACGTTCTTTCTCCTTTTCTCTCTCTCTGGGAAAGATGGGTAGAGAATACTTGGTTAATGTTAATTAAACCTTTGCAACAATTTGGGAACAAACTTTTTCCGATGTATGAAATTGCATAACCTACATCATCATGATCAACACTGATGTAATTCAGATGACATAATTACATTTGAAGTTACAATAATGGTATTTGTAAAATGCCATAGCTTATTAAATCGAAATGGCAATTTCTGAAGTTCCATTTTCCATTTTTGTTTGTTAGTTGTTGGCTGCATCCGCCTGCCTTGGCCAGCTCTCCTCCTCTATCCCAGAGTCATACTCCTCCTCAGACTCTTTAGCAGGTGCTCTGGAGACACACAAAAAAATATTAAATTCTGCTGCAAATAAATGAAAAGTCATGGTAAAAAACTGTATTTTCAATTAAATTGCTGTGAAACCACACCATATAAGATTTGCATGGGTCCTCAGATCCTCAAAAGGTTCTACAGCTGCACCACCGAGAGCATCCTGACGGGTTGCATCACTGCCTGGTATGGCAACTGCTCGGCCTCTGACCGTAAGGCACTACAAAGGCTAGTGCGTACGGCCCAGTACATCACTGGGGCCAAGCATCCTGCCATCCAGGACCTCTATACCAGGCGGTGTCAGAGGAAGGCCCTAAAAATTGTCAAAGACTCAGCCACACTAGTCATAGACTGTTCTCTCTGCTGCCGCACGGCAAGCGGTACCTGCACGCCATGTCTAGGTCCAAGAGGCTTCTAAACAGCCTCTACCTCCAAGCCATAAGAGTCCTGAACATCTAATCAATTGGCTACCCAGACTACTTGCAATGCCCTCCCCCCTCTTTTACACCGCTGCTACTCTCTGTTATTATCTATGCATTGTCACTTTAATAACTCTACCGCCATGTACATATTACCTCAATTACCTCGACTAACAGGTGCCCCTGCACATTGACTCTGTACCGGTACCCCCTGTATATACAGTTGCAAGAAAAAGTATGTGAGCCCTTTGGAATTACCTGGATTTCTGCATAAATTAGTCATAAAATTTGATCTGATCTTCATCTTAGTCACAACAATAGACAAACCAATAACACACACATTATTGTATTTTCTTGTCTATATTGAATACATCATTTAAACATTCACAGTGTAGGTTGGAAAAAGTATGTGAACCCCTGGGCTAATGACTTTTTGAAAAGCTAATTGGAGTCAGGAGTTAGCTAACCTGGAGTCCAATAAATGAGACGAGATTGGACATGTTGGTTAGAGCTGCCTTGCCCTATAAAAAAAAAACTCACAAAATTTGAGTTTGCTATTCACAAGGAGCATTGCCTGATGTGAACCATGCCTCGAACAAAAGATCTCAGAAGACATAAGATTAAGAATTGTTGACTTGCATAAAGCTGGAAAGGGTTACAAAAGTATCTCTAAAAGCCTTGATGTTCATCAGTCCACGATAAGACAAAATGTCTATAAATGGAGAAAGTTCAGCACTGTTGCTACTCTCCCTAAGAGTGTCCGTCCTGCAAAGATGACTGCAAGAGCACAGCGCAGAATACTCAATGAGGTCAGGTGTCAGCTAAAGACTTACAGAAATCTCTGGAACATGCTAACATCTCTGTTGACGAGTCTACGATATGTAAAACACTAAACAAGAAGGGTGTTCATGGGAGGACACCATGGAAGAAGCCCCTGTTGTCCAAAAAAACATTGCTGCACATCTGAAGTTTGTAAAAGAGCACCTGGATACCTCGCTAGGATTATTTACGTTAAGTTAGCTACAGCTCCTGCTGTCCTTTACTAGCTACTTCTGCTTCATGCCTCTAAAAATGACTAGGTCTCCAGTAAGGTTTCCATTTTGATGACTGTTACTTACGCCAAACCCAAACCGGCCGAGCGCTTGCGCCATCGTGCGCAAATTGATTTTGTCCCACCACATCAAACGCGATCATGATACGCAGGTTGAAATATTAACACAAACTCTGAACCAATTATATTAATTTGGGGACAGGTCAAAAAAACATTAAACATTTATGGCAATTTTGCTAGCTAGCTTGCAGTTGCTAGCTAATTTGTCATATTTAGCTAGCTTGCCGTTTCTAGCTAATTTGTCCTGGGATATAAACGTTGAGTTGTTATTTTACCTGAAATGCACAAGGTCCTCTCCTCCGACAATTAATCCACACATAAAATGGTCAACCAAATAATTTCTAGTCATCTCTCCTCCTTCCAGGCCTTTTCTTCTTTGGACTTTATATGGCGATTGATATCTAACTTCCATAGTTACCATGATGACCGACCGAACTCAGTTCATCTTTCAATCACCCACGTGGGTATAACCAATGAGGAGACGGCACGTGGGTATCTGCTTCTATAAACCAATGAGGAGATGGGAGAGGCAGGACTTCCACAGCCTTCAGCGTTACAAATAGAACTGACTTCTATTTTAGCGCTTGGTAACGCAGATGCTCGTTGGCGCCCGCGAGCTGTGTGGATGCAATAATTGAATAACATGTATGTTTACATTTATTTTGCAACACTCACGCACGTGACGTGAGCGGAGTGGTCAGCATGTTACTTATACACTTTAATACTGTATTGTCCCCAACCGAGTTGAGTCTCAGGTAATTATGAATACTTACTTTACATACACAGGCACTGATTTCCCTTGGACCACGTCTTCGTTCAGCTCAACAGCCATGATGTCTGAGTGTGGCACTTCAAACATGGGTTCAAGGAGCAATTTTTCCTTAAAAAGACAAGAGAAGGAATATTACTCGCCACCATCAAAGGTTTAAGACGTACATTTCAAAATGCATGTAAAACAATTACATTTCATATTCTTAAATATACATTTTAAAATGTAAATCACAATTTATACATTACTGTACGTTTCAAAATATATATTGGAGGTGCTTACCATAATGGACCTTAGCCCACGAGCACCGGTCTTCCTTTCCAAAGCCAACCTGGCGATGGCTCTCAAGGCATCTGGAGTTACATTCAGTTCACACTGGAATGAGATTAAGGTAATTAAAGTGTTAATGAAGTCATCACAACTTTTTTGGAGGGCACACACAAAGACATCAGAACCCACAGATGTATGTACACAGACACTAGTGTGTGCACATCCAAACACAGATAAATACAGGAAAGTACGCACACCCTTCCTCCATCCCACACCACCTCCCCTCCTGAAACACCTTGTCCATGCTGAACAGGGTCTGGTACTGGGGGATGACGGCGTTACTACTACTATCACTGCTACTTATATTACTACTACTATCACTACTAATGCTACTATTACAACTGCTGCTACAACGACTACTACTATTCCTGCTACTACAACTGCTCGTACGACTACTACTGCTACTACTACTATTCCTGCTACTACAACTGCTGGTACGACTGCTACTAATACTACTGATCCTACTACTACTAATACCACTGATCCTACTACTACAACTGCAGCTACTACCATAACTGCTACTACTGCTACTTATATCACTACTACCATTACTACTGCTGCTATTGCAACTGCTGCTACTACTACTACAACTGCTGCTACTACTACTACAACTGCTGCTACTACTACAACTGCTGCTACTAATACTACTGATCCTACTACTACTAATACCACTGATCCTACTACTACAACTGCAGCTACTACCATAACTGCTACTACTGCTACTTATATCACTACTACCATTACTACTGCTGCTATTGCAACTGCTGCTACTACTACTACAACTGCTGCTACTACTACTACAACTGCTGCTACTACTACAACTGCTGCTACTAATACTACTGATCCTACTACTACTAATACCACTGATCCTACTACTACAACTGCAGCTACTACCATAACTGCTACTACTGCTACTTATATCACTACTACCATTACTACTGCTGCTACTACTACTATAACTGCTGCTACTACTACAACTGCTGCTACTACTACAACTGCTGCTACTACTGCTGGTACTACTACTGATACTACTGATAATGCTGCCGCTACTACTACTACTGATAATGCTGCTGCTACTACTACTACAACTGCTGCTACTACTACTACTACAACTGCTGGTACTACTACTGATACTACTGATAATGCTGCCGCTACTACTATTACTACTGATACTGCAGCTACTACAACTGCTGCTACTACTACTACTACAACTGCTGCTACTACTACAACTGCTGCTACTACTGCTGGTACTACTACTGATACTACTGATAATGCTGCCGCTACTACTACTACTGATAATGCTGCTGCTACTACTACTACAACTGCTGCTACTACTACTACTACAACTGCTGGTACTACTACTGATACTACTGTTAATGCTGCCGCTACTACTACTACTGATAATGCTGCTGCTACTACTACTACAACTGCTGCTACTACTACAACTGCTGCTACTACTACAACTGCTGGTACTACTACTGATACTACTGATAATGCTGCCGCTATTACTACTACTGATAATGCTGCTGCTACTACTATTACTACTGATACTGCAGCTACTACAACTGCTGCTACTACTACTTATATTACTACTACTGCTGCTGCTACTACGACTACTATCACTACTGCTACTACTGATCCTACTACTATTGATGCTAATACTACATCTGCTGCTACTATCACAGCTACTACTATTGCTGCTACTATTACTACTACAACTGCTGCTATAGTACTACTGATGCTACTACTACTACGGACACTATTACTACTACTGCTGCTACTACTGCTACTCCTACTAATATTACTACTACTACCACCACTACTACTTATATTACTACTACTACAACTCAGTCCTTCCAGGATTTGGCAGAGATTTGTTGTGATATTTGCAGGCATAAATGCTTTATTTTGCTGTGGCAATATGCGATGAGGGAAAACGTTTGTTTGCGTCTGGATCGACTGAATCACATTATGCTGGAAATGTGGGGTGATCGGCAGTTTTATGCAATAATATTGCAATGACTGTTTTATGTACAGAATGGCAAAATCCTGAAGGGACCGATTATTACTACTATGACTATTACTACCACCACTAACCCCACTATTACTTCTACCACCACCAATAACACTAATACTTCTACTACTACTACCACCACCACTAATAATAACAATAATGAGTCTCCACCTTGTCCATGCTGAACAGGGCCTGGTACTGTGGTATGACAGCATTGCGTGGCTCCGTCAGGATCCTAACCAGGGTCTCCTCATCAAGGCTGTGCAGGGGAACCACCACAGGCAGGCGCCCCACAAACTCGGGGATCATCCCAAACTCTATGAGGTCCCGGGCCTCCACGTGCTTCAAGAGTCGGTCCTTCTCCTTGATCTCCAGCACGGCGTCCATCTCCGCTCCGCTGCTGTTGGCCAGGTCTGCGGCCGCAGCCGCCCGACGCCCCTGTCCCATATTGGACGGCGTTCCGAAGCCCAGATACTGCAGAGAGGAGGGATTCAGTTAAAGAGGGACAGTTCTGCTACTATAGGCTGATGTTGGCTGATTTTGTACTTATGTTGCATTGTCTATTTTGTTCTTTTTTAAACTTTTCTCCATAATAACAAAACATATAGTGCCTTCAGAAAGTATTCAGACCCCTTGACATTTTCCACATTTTGTTACGTTACAGCTTGATTCTAAAATGTATTAAATAAAAAATCCTCAGCAATCTTAACACAATATCCCATAATGAGAAAGTGAAAACAGGTTGTTAGAAATTTTAGCAAATGTATTAAAAATAAAAAACAGAAATACCTTATTTACATAAGTATTCAGACCCTTTGCTATGAAAATCGCAGTTGAGCTCAGGTGCATTCTGTTTCCATTGATCATCGTTGAGATATATCTACAAGTTGATTGGAGTCACCCTGTGGTCAATTTAATTGATTGGACATGATTTGGAAAGGCACACACCTGTCTATATAAGGTCCCACAGTTGACAGTGCATGTCACAACAAAAACCAAGCCATAAGGTCAAAGGAATTGTCCATAAAGCTCAGAGACAGGATTGTGTCGAGGCACAGATCTGAGGAAGGGTACAAAAACATTTCTTCAGCATTGAAGGTCCCCAAGAACACAGTGGCCTCTATCATTCTTAAATGGAAGAAGTTTGGAACCACCAAGACTCTTCCTAGAGCTGGCCACCTGGCCAAACTGAACAATCAGAGGAGAAGGGCCTTGGTCAGGGAGGTGACCAAGAACCTGATAGTCACTCTGACAGAGCTCTAGAGTTTCTCTGTGGAGATGGGAGAAACTTCCAGAAGGACAACCATCTCTGCAGCACTCCACCAATCAGGCCTTTATGGTAGAGTGGCCAGACCGAAGCCACTCCTCAGTAAAAGGCACATGACAGTTTGCTTGGAGTTTGTCAAAAGACACCTAAAGACTCTCAGACCATGAGAAACAAGATTCTGTGCTCTGATGAAACCAAGATTGAACTCTTTGGCCTGAATTCCAAGTGTCACGTCTGGAGGAAACCTGGCACCATCCCTAAGGTGAAGCATGGTGTTGGCAGCATCATGCTGTGTGGATGTTTTTCAGGGACTGGGAGACTAGTTAGGATCGAGGCAAAGGTGAACAGAGCAAAGTACAGAGAGGTCCTTGATAAAAACCTGCTCCACAGCGCTCAGGATCTCAGACTGGGGCGAAGGTTCACCTTCCAACAGGACAACGACCCTAAGCACACAGCCAAGACAACCCAGGAGTGGCTTCGGGGCATGTCTCTGAATGTTCCTGAGTGGAACCCAATCAAACATCTCTGGAGAAACCTGAAAACAGCTGTGTAGCAATGCTCCCCATCTAATCTGACAGAGGTTGAGAGGATCTGCAGAGAAGAATGGGAGAAACTCCCCAAATACAGGTGTACCAAGCTTGTAATGTCATACCCAAGAAGTCTCGATGCATCAACAAAGTACTGAGTAAAAGGTCTGAATACAAGTGATATTTCAGTTTTTTTATTTAAAAAAAATTGCAAATATTTCTAAAAAACAATTTTTCTTTGTCATCATGGGGTATTGTGTATAGATTTATAAGGGAGAAAAAAACAATTTAATCAATATTAGTATAAGGCTGTAACGAAACAAAATGTGGAATAAGTCAAGGGGTCTGAATACTTTCTGAAGGCACTGTATACACACAGGTGAATCTGCTACGAATACCCAAATCTTCTTGACCGCCCCTTGAACCTTACTAATCCCACCCACATTTGCAGTCTTTTCTGACCCAAGGCTGAATCCTAACTTGAGATAGGCCTATGCACAAATAGCTTGGATTTTCACGCAAATCGTGAAAGGACATTTTTACACACCAATTTCAAGTTAGGATTGGTTCACAGTAACTGGACTGTATCAGGTTGAGAGCGTTGTAAACACAACTAAAGTTGTCCTCATTTACCTTGTAATGTCATGGCGATACAGTGCCTTCAGAAAGTATTCACATCCCTTTACTTTTTACACATTTCACTGTGTTACTGCCTGAATTTAAATGGATTAAATATACTATTTGGGGTCACTGGCCTAAACACAATACCCCATAATGTCAAAGAGGAATTATGTTTTTAGAAATGTTTACAAATTAATAAAAAATGTAAAGCTGAAATGTCTTGAGTCAATAAGTATTCAACCACTTTGTTATAGCAAGCCTTAAGTTCAGGAGCAAAGATTTGCTTAACAAGTCACAATAATTTTCATGGACTCACTGTGTGCAATAATAGTGTTTTGAACGACTACCTCATCTCTGTGACGCACACATACAATTAACTGTAAGGTCCCAAGAAGTGAATTTTAAACAGATTCAACCACAAAGACCAGGTTTACAAATGCCTTGCAAAGGGCACCTATTGTCACGTTCGTCATAATGAGAAGACCAAGGCGCAGCGTGATAAGAATACATACTTCTTTGAATGAAGAATAAACACTGAATAAACATACAAAACGACCATGAAGCTATACGACACGAGTACTGACAGGCAACTACACATAGACAATAACCCACAACATACCCTAGGAATATGGCTACCTAAATATGGTCGCCAATCAGAGACAACGATAAACAGCTGCCTCTGATTGGGAACCAATCTAGGCAACCATAGACATATAAACACCTAGATATTCAACAACCCCTAGACATACAAAAACCCCTAGACAATACAAAAACTACACAAGCTACCCTCGTCACACCCTGACCTAACCAAATGTTGCATAATCCAAGTGTGGAAGGTGCTTCTACAAAGTATTGACTCAGAGGTGTGAATACTTATGTAAATTAGATATTTCTGTATTTAATTGTAAATATCATTTGCTAACATTTCTAATAAACACTTTTTTCACTTTTTTTTCATTATAGGGCATTGTGTGCAGATGGGTGAGAGAAAAATATATATATTTAATCCATTTTGAATTCAGGCTGTAACAACAAAATGTGGATTAAATCAAGGGGTATGAATACTTTCTGAAGGCACTTGATCAAAGAGCTTCAGTGTCCAGGATACACTGATTCAGTGCAATATCACTTATGGTAACACCAAAACCCCTGCACTTACAAATGCAACCTTGCCACAAAATGAAGGGTCTGTCTGAAATATCAGCCTCCTTATCTAGTCTAGTATAGTACATTTGGCCAGAGCCACACAGGGACGGCAGTCTAGTTTCATTCTTTATTGACTGTTATTTGTGTACAGTTTGTTTATTGTATGAACCACTCCACAAGAAATTCCTTTACAGAAAATGTAGTTATTAAAAATTTGAAATTCAATTTAAATAAAATTCGTAATTAAAATGTTGACATTGAAATGCTTACCTTTTCACACTTCCTCATGCTGATGATCCGGTCCAGGCCGTTGAAAGCACCGGAGGCCACAAACAGGATGTTGGTGGTGTCCACCTGGACCGTCTCACCTCTCAACTTCCTGGAGTTCTTCTCTGGGACGTTGATGATAGTACCCTCCAGGAGTTTGAGTAGACCCTACCAAACGACCACCAAACAGAGGACATTATAAGACACACACAATGTACAATAACCCAGTGTTTCCTAAACCTCTTCTCAACCTCTTCCAAAACTATAAATGTTTTTGCACCAGGAGAAATTCTCTCATTACCTCTCCTCATACTTGAACATCTTTGCCCTAGTCGTTTCTGGGCGATCAAACATCTAGAGCAAATATTGCGAAGGGAGGCAACAGCCAAGATGGTGGAAGGGTAATGAGGGAATTTATCACATGGTGTTAACATGTTTTATTTGTTTTTTACTTTTGATTTAACTCAGAGCATTTTTTAATTGTCTGAGTTTCAAGGGCAACTAGACACTGAAAGTTATAAGACACAAGCTTTCCAAATAGACAATTAAGGAAGTATCGCCAAGTAAAGTTTGGATGGGAAACCACTGTAACAGGTATGTATGATCCCATGTTGGAATCCTTATGGGAGATCAACAAGTCAACAAGTGTGTTTTTTTACAGACAATGCAGTGAAAGGTCAAGGAAATCTGTTATGAAGCGACCGGATCTACAGGTTTTATAACCGACAGGGCAAACAGTGTTCATGGCAGGACTGTACAGCCTGACAGTGACAGATCTACATATCTATAAATAATCAAACCACTGTAATATCTATCTATACACAGTATACACTGACCTGCTGTACTCCCTCACCCCCCACGTCTCGTAACTGGTGGATTCCGGGCACACTGCCAATCTTATCCACCTCATCCAGGAACACGATGCCTGCGAGGGCCAATCAGTGAAGAGAACGAGAACCAATCACCATTCAGAGCGAGTTAGCATACAGTATATCAACATTTTTACCACACAATAATATTTTGCCTCACCTTGGTTCGTCACACATGCAATATATATGTTGCACAGCAGTCACGAAAAATGTGGGCCTACACTGTCTCACTTTTCTATCTTTAAAGGTACAATAGGAAGAAATCACTGCACCATCTCCTGGTTACTAAAGTTCTAATGGTTCGCTTAATTTCAGTGTATGCGACAAAAGAAGTATTGAATAGTGTAGAGCATCGTTGTACCATCTAAACCACTAAGAAATATATTTTCAATAACTACAAATATATTGTTTTCAGATGTTTGAAGATGGTATACAAAACTCAAAGTAAAACGAGCAAAAGCCGGAAGCACAGAAAAATAGCACACATAGAATGGATCTACCGCTTCTCAGACATACTTTCAATGAGAATGACAGATCTATAACATTTCTATGTGCATTTGGTCGGCTCATCAAAACAGCTGCCTACTGTGCCTTTAATTTAGTTATTTACTTTCAAAAACTTCCACTCTTAGGGCATTTAGAGAAGTTGATCTGCTACAAGTACAGTAACTGATAAGCTAGTCGGACAGATTCAGTTTCATAAACTTTTCTTTATCCAATGAAATCATTCAGCATCAAAACTCTACCAACTCTTAGGACAAGGAATGAAGTTGATGTGCTTAAAGTACACTACTTGATAAGATAGTCATACTGATGTCACATGTCACACACAACCACAGGGATTCACATACACAAGCAAGTAAGTAACACATTATAGCATATACCTTGTTGTGCTTTCTCAACAGAGTTGTTGGCGTCTTGGAGGAGCTTGGCCACCACAGACTCAATGTCTTCGCCCACATAGCCTGCCTGGGTTAGCGTGGTGCAGTCACAGATGGCGAAGGGCACATCCAGGCACCTAGCCAGTGTCTGGGCCAAGAGGGTTTTACCTGCAATATGGATGTCAATCAATGTCAGGCAATAGGAAACACCAACACATCCATTTTACAACTTTTGTTTAAAGGAATACTACACTAAAAAAGCTTTGTGTTAAAGAGATACTTCAGGATCTTGGCCCTTTATCTACTTCCCCAGAGAGATGAACTCATGGATACAATTTTTATGTCTCTGCGTGCAGTTTGAAGGAAGTTGCTAACTAGCGCAATCACAACAAACTGTGCATGTCAGCAGTCAGCTATTCTAGAGCCCTTTCAATACAGAGCAAAAACTGAGTGTACTATTGCTTTAACACAATTTGTGTTTCCTGTAATATAGATATCAAAGCCAAGAATCCGATTACAACTTATTTTGTATGTGTTTTGTTAGACCCCTCTTGGGAACTCGTAAAAGACTACGTACGACTACGCAACAGATGGCATTCATGGTTGTAAAAGTAAATGTTAGCGCATAGCAATTGACTTTAGATTCATGTCAGAAATCGTGACAGTAATGCCATCTGTAATGCCATAACTGTGTCACCTTATGCAGAGCAGTGCAGGGTGAATTCAGGGCCTTGGCACAACTCTTACTGTCCGTGTCATAACTGTGTAAAGTCAGTTTCCATCCACCCTTATGAGCATTTATGACAACTGCTACTGTATGTCATTACTACCCTACGTAGGCCTTATGACAGTGTAGGGCCAATTAAAGAGCTGACCCAATGACAAACTGTTTAATCACAGAGTGACACAGGAGACTCTGCTCAAAGTAGTACACTATAGTAGAAAAAGACTTCCCTTATAGATTGGCACGTGCTCCAATTCTTCCAAAGCTCACCTGATCCGGTGGGTCCCAGCAGCACGATGTTGCTCTTCTCCAGTTTGATGTTGGCGTGGTGAGAGTCGAGCACCTCGCCCCCCCTCTTCTCCTGGGCAGGCTGCTGGCTCTGCTGCTGCACTGACGCACCCAGCGCATTGCCATGGGGATTGATCCCAGCGATCTGCAGCAACTCTGAAAGAACAGACAGAGAGAAGGTAAAGAAAGGGAGGGAATGGAGAGGCAAGAGGGGAGAGAGAGAGGTCAGCTAGGAATGTAGTGCGCTATATAGGGAATAAGGGTGTTGTGTAGAGATACTGTGAGAGTGAATAAATATTGGACTAAGGCACAGTGTATTGTTACTGTGTGGAGAGATATATATATACCATGTGCATGATTAACAACTAGGCCACTATCTGTCTGTCTGTATTTCTGCTTGATTGTCTTTGTCTGTCTGTATTTGGCCACCATATCCTGTCTGTCTGTCTGTCTGTCTGTCTGTCTGTCTGTCTGTCTGTCTGTCTGTCTGTCTGTCTGTCTGTCTGTCTGTCTGTCTGTCTGTCTGTCTGTCTGACTGACTGACTGACTGACTTACTGTAGATGTCTGAGAGAGGTAACATGGGAAAGAGACTATAAGCGAGCTAGAGACCATTTTGGTGAGAGAAGTGCTGAAAGCCTCTGGCTGCATGTAACTGATATTCTGGACGAGTTACTTGTCAATCTGTGTTCATCCTCTTGTCTTCTCTAGCTCCACAGAACGAGAATGAAAGTTGTCATCTGACATTGTCATTATCCCAAAGTCCTGTTCAAACAGGACTTTGGGCTAATGGGGCGACAGGAAGCCTAGTGGTTAGTGCGTTAACCGAAAGGTTGCAAGATCAAATCCCTGAACTGACAGGGTAAAAATCTGTTGTTCTGCCCCTGAACAGGCAGTTAACCCACCGTTCCTAGGCCGTCATTGAAAATAAGAATTTGTTCTTAACTGACCTGCCTAGTTAAATAAAGGTTAAAAAAACTGTAAAAACCTTAAAGCAACTGTCCAGTGAAAAGCTCTCTTTTAAAAGTTCATATTGTTAACTCATACCCAAATAATGTTGTTGACTCATCATATTAGTATTAGTGGCCAAAGCATAAATTGGAGAAAAAACACTTAAAATCACCTCAAACTTTTATCTCAAATAAACCATTTTAAAAATGCTGCTATTTCCTTATAGAGGAGGATTTCATCAAGCTGACCAATCAGCTGTCTACCCACATGAACATTTCTTATGACCGGTATACGCCATTCTGTTGTTTGGGTACGCCCACACCCCTCTTAACATACTTAATTACCATTTTTGGGAAGGAAAACTATTTCACTTATATTGTAATTCATTATTGGTCATATTTTATAGAAATCTGGAGACCCTGGGTCGTTACTTTAAATCCATGGATGAGGAAGGACTGCAAGAAGCCATTGTACACATGCCAAACCATTGCAGAGGAGCCTGCAAGAGAACACTTCATCCTACCATTCATTCCATTCAGCTGTGATTCTGTTTTACATTACAAATGGGCTAAGGCATTTTGTTAACCTGAATGGCATGCTGTTACATTTCAAGGTGCACAGTACATTTCAAGGTGCACAGTCAAACTGGAGATAGACAGCTCAGGGACAGTACCAACCTCGTGGAGTAAGGGAGGCCTGCTTCTCCACCTCCGCCTGTGGCTTGGTGTCCGCTCCCGGAAGGTTATTGTAGATGCGCTTGTAGTGGTTGTAAACAGCCACCGCCAGCACTTTCTTTGCATAGGACTGTCCAACAACGTACTTATCCAGGTAGGCATAGATCTGAAAGACAATTTGGTAACACTTTACATATAGCATAAGGCCTGATGCAGTTATAATGCATTACAAGACTTATCATAAGCATCAATGACTTTCCTTACAATGTCACATTATAATAATCTTATAATGATCCTAAAAGAACAGCCATTTTG
The DNA here is from genome assembly GCF_057628025.1 of Oncorhynchus mykiss. Lineage (NCBI taxonomy): Eukaryota > Metazoa > Chordata > Actinopteri > Salmoniformes > Salmonidae > Oncorhynchus > Oncorhynchus mykiss. The sequence continues at coordinate 82,208,501 of NC_143027.1, forward strand.
AGTCAGTTGAAAATGTCCCACATACAGTGAAAAAAACATATTATAAGCCTTATAATAAGACATTCATTATAACGGCTCATACAAGCCAATAACAAGATATAAAGCATTATATCTACAGGCTTTAAAGGGCCTATCGTTGATTTGTACATACATTTTTGGATTTTGAATTTGAGAGTGTCTACATTTCTCCAGCCCCATTCCCCAACCATAGCTGTTTACACAAAAAAGTGGCGGGATGGCCGCATTGTTGTTGTTTGAATCCCAGATTGCCCCTGTAAGTAAAGTGTTATGTAAAATGTTACCAATAAGTTCTGCAGACAGTTTATAGACACATGTCCCTCTTTGGTGCTATTGTCGTACAATCTCTACTTGTTCTTCTTTCAGTGGTATGGCGGATGTTACAAAGCCCGGTAAGCTATAACTTAACACGGATGACTGAACCACCCGTTGTCTGGCAGACACAACAAGTGGATGTGTTGGGACATTGCAAGAGGACAGACAGTAGCTGGAAGGGTTGAATGCAGTTTGAATGAGATGTATCAGCCTGATTTCACATTATTGTGATTATTTTGGTAACACTACTTAAAGCCTGCAAGTATAATGCAGTTATAATGCATCAAGACCTGTCATAAACTTATATGACATCTTATAATGTCTAATAATCATCCTGATTACCATATACTTTTTTAAAGTCTGTATGTTTATTGGATAGAGAGAGATACAGGTGAAAGATAGAGGAGTGTCCTGAAATAGCAGTGGGCCGGATTAGAACCCATGCTGCAGCGGTATGTGTGCACCTGAGGCAGCGGATTAGAACCCATGCTGCAGCGGATTAGAACCCATGCTGCAGCGGTATGTGTGCACCTGAGGCAGCGGATTAGAACCCATGCTGCAGCGGATTAGAACCCATGCTGCAGCGGTATGTGTGCACCTGAGGCAGCGGATTAGAACCCATGCTGCAGTGGATTAGAACCCATGCTGCAGCGGTATGTGTGCACCTGAGGCAGCGGATTAGAACCCATGCTGCAGCGGATTAGAACCCATGCTGCAGCGGTATGTGTGCACCTGAGGCAGTGGATTAGAACCCATGCTGCAGCGGTATGTGTGCACCTGAGGCAGCGGATTAGAACCCATGCTGCAGCGGATTAGAACCCATGCTGCAGCGGTATGTGTGCACCTGAGGCAGCGGATTAGAACCCATGCTGCAGTGGATTAGAACCCATGCTGCAGCGGTATGTGTGCACCTGAGGCAGTGGATTAGAACCCATGCTGCAGCGGTATGTGTGCACCTGAGGCAGTGGATTAGAACCCATGCTGCAGCGGTATGTGTGCACCTGAGGCAGTGGATTAGAACCCATGCTGCAGCGGTATGTGTGCACCTGAGACAGCGGATTAGAACCCATGCTGCAGCGGTATGTGTGCACCTGAGGCAGTGGATTAGAACCCATGCTGCAGCGGTATGTGTGCACCTGAGGCAGCGGATTAGAACCCATGCTGCAGCGGATTAGAACCCATGCTGCAGCCGTATGTGTGCACCTGAGGCAGCGGATTAGAACCCATGCTGCAGCGGTATGTGTGCACCTGAGGCAGCGGATTAGAACCCATGCTGCAGCCGTATGTGTGCACCTGAGGCAGCGGATTAGAACCCATGCTGCAGCGGTATGTGTGCGCCTGAGGCAGCAGATTAGAACCCATGCTGCAGTGGATTAGAACCCATGCTGCAGCGGATTAGAACCCATGCTGCAGCGGATTAGAACCCATGCTGCAGCGGATTAGAACCCATGCTGCAGTGGATTAGAACCCATGCTGCAGCGGTATGTGTGCACCTGAGGCAGCGGATTAGAACCCATGCTGCAGCGGTATGTGTGCACCTGAGGCAGCGGATTAGACCACCAGACCATCCTACTTTTCTTCTTGTCCCACTTGTTAACACTTTACTTAAAGCCTGCAGGTATAATGCATTGTAAGACTTTTCCACTGTACCTTTTTAGGAGGAGGGGGAGGTTTCTGCTGGAAGGCCAGTTTGACGGCCTCGTTGGCTGCTTCCTGCTCCTTATTGAGACTCTTGCTGGAGTCGGTCTCTGACAGCACCACAAAGAAGTGATGACATTTCTCACATTTCACAAAGCGGGTTGAAGCTAGGAAGAGGGAGGGGGGAAGGATGTTATGGCACCAACTAAGCCGGATCATGATATTGCTAGTGGGGGCATAAGCACACAAACTAGACCTGTGTTACACTTAGCTGCTCTGTGACTATGACCCATTTGTTACATAAGGACTTTATTTGTTAGTAACACGCAATATGTCTGACAGCTGTTGCCCAGTAGTCTGGCATTCCCTATAGATGTGTGAGCTGCACTGAGCCAGTAGATACTAGGTAAAGCAGATCAGTTGAAAGCTGGAGTAACACCATATTCTCTTAAATGATGTCCCTTCCACATGATGTGCATGCCATTCAGACTGGTACTGGTACTGGTACATGTTATAAACCATATGTTCAATTAATTCAAATAAATTAAAAGAAAGTAAGTGTCAGGGTCACTGCACAGTTTGCTAGCCTGGGTTCCCAATCTGTTTGTGTTGTCTTGCCTACTCGTATGGTCAATTGGCATATTTTTGGTATAACAACGACCATATAGGAGTTGGCCATACAGCACAAACAGACCTGGGACCAGGCTAACAGTTTGCTGTTTGTTTCAAAGCACTTTTCAAAGCACTCAATTTCTCATAATTGAGATTTGCTCCTGTGCCAAGCTTGACCGTACACAAATCCTATCCTCTCTTGTCAATTCCTCTAGAAGAAAAGTAAAACACTTACACACAAAGGTTTCTACATGTGTGCAGGCATCTCCACACTTAGGACAGCGTAGCTGGCTGCCTCCTTTTCCGGAGCCACCAGAAGCTCCTCTTTTCCCACTTCCTGCATCACTAACTGACTTCTGTCAAGAGTGGAAGAGCAGAGAATGTAGATTAGGTACTGTAGCTCCTACTGGGACTAGATCATTCACCATGAAGGAAGTCATGAAGATATTATAACATTCAATGAACTTTACTTATAGCCAACAGATATTTTTTACATTATTATTTTATTTGACCTTTATTTAACTAGGTAAGTCAGTTAGGAACAAATTATAATCTTCAATGACAGCCTAGGAACAGTGGGATAACTTCCTTGTTCAGGGGAAGAATGACAGATGTTTACCTTGTCAGCTTGGAGATTCAATCTTGCAGCCTTTCGGTTACTAGTCCAATGCTCTAACCATTAGGCTACCTGCCTAGGCTACCACTCGGCTACCTGCCTAGGCTACTTGCCGCCCCAATGCATTATGATGTGATTGCAATTCATTGTAAGAATTGTCATCATAAGCATGTGTAACCTCCTTATAATGTCTTATTAATAGTAACAACATGTTAATAAGGCCTGATTTTGGCATACCTTTCCTCCATCACCGGAGCCATCTTTGACATCTTTTGATGAAAAACATACAGATGATTCGGAGAAGGATCTCACAGGAACTCTTCTGGTTAATCGGACTTCAGGTGTTCCTGGTCTGCTAATAGAAAATAACTGGAATCTGGTGGAAGGGATACCTGTGAACGTACAAGCAGATTCAATCAACTGACATACTGTTAATGTACATTTTCTAAATCAGCAAAGCAAACGTTGAGCATATTATGAATGCATAAGGGGGCACGTCGCTGAAAGTTCCCCTGAACATACATGTATTCATAACATGAAAATGTTGACAAAGTCTTTGGATAAATAACTAACTGTAATGCATGCACCACCACTGTATGGTTATTTCTTGCGTAACAACACTGTAAGTCAAGTTCACATCAGCTTAGCTAGCTTTAGCTACAAGGCTAGCAGGTAGATGTTACAGGTTACAACTTTGCAAAACAACCATGTTACCCCATTTCACATTAGTTTGCTTTTCTCAACACCTCATAATCATTATTTGTGCTGTATTTGAACATTATATGATTGTGCAACTTGCAAGCTGGCTGGCTAGAAGACTAACGTTAGCTAGCTAGCCAGCAAGTTAGCTAGCTAGCAAAATATGCTTACCTTTTTGAGAAGTTATGAACAATCTCGCCGCTGATCTGCATGTGCATGACATTATTTTATTTAAGTCGACAGAAAAGATAGAAATAGGAATGTGGGGAATATCACAGAGTAATAAAAAATAACTAGCCAAAGTATATGTTGACTGGCAGGCTAGCTAGCTAGCTTAGCTGGCTAACGAACCAGCAGTAGCGTTGGTAAATAGAGCACACTGTTTAGTTTAGCCAGCATTAACGTATCCAGTTTGTGTGTCTGGTCCGAACCTGTAGAAAAGGAGTTGAAAATAGAATGTAATTATAATGCAGAACAATACCCATAATATGAAAGTGTTATTATACCTGGAGACTACATCTAGTTAGAGAGCGGAGACTAGTGTGACAGAACAATACCCATAATATGAATGTGTTATTATACCTAGAGACTACATCTAGTTAGAGAGCAGAGACTAGTGTGGCAGAACAAGTATCAAGTAGCTTAACGTTCTTGCTAGCTTGCCAATAAAGTAGTCTAAACATATACTTACAATTATGCTGGCTTGAAAGCCAAACAAATACAATCATCGATGAAATGTAAATCAAATGACACTGTCATGCTGTCAATACCACAGAGGGTGCGAGTTACACAACCCTCGTGTGTTTTCTTATGTGACAGTGTGTTCTTGAGTGATGTAACCAATGAATGGTGTTATGATGGGCCATTCAGAAGAGAGCAGAAAAAACGTATACCATTTGTACAATATATTGTAGATTGTGGATCTAGAACAACCAGAATAAGAGCAGTATTAAATATGACTCTGGATTCGAATAATATGGACAACCAATATTTATACTTCAAGAGAGGATGAACAGAATACACTTCCGCGTACAGCTATTATTATTGGCTTGAGCTCAAGGGCGATTCCACGCCAGGACAAACAAAAAATATTTAGGGTATCTCAGCTTTTTCTGGCAATTCTCACATAGAAACTTCACTGGGAGGAAATACGTTTGACTTGCTTTTTACATTTGTATCACAATTTATTTAATTTAAAAAAAAATGTATCTTGATGAAAGTGGCTATTTTAGGTCTCTTTTAGACCTACACTATATGATCTGTGAATGGTACATGATACAGTCAGACAACATCTTGGTGTCATTACACTCCTTATAGTGTGCTCTAATCGTTAGCCCGCTAAGCGATTCTAGACCAAATTTCACACAGAACAATACGTTTTTTTGTAAATAAGAACAAATTCTTATTTACAATGAAGGCCTACACCGGCCAAACCCGGACGACGCTGGACCAGTTGTGGTACAAACCGAAACAGGGTGTATGTAATGACGCCTCTAGCACTGAGATGCAGTGCCTTAGACCGCTGCGCCCATTTTCAAGATGGCCGGGGAGGAACTGCATCAAAGATTTTCTATTATATTGACAAGACATTAGAGTGACTGCTCCAACAATGGAAATACATGTCCTCAACGAGGTGCGATCAGGTGGGACCCTTCTAGCCAATGAGAGGGCACCAGGGCAGCTGTGCTCTGAACAACTGGCACAACTAAGTCGTTTTTTTCTTCCAAAGTTGGCGGAATGCCACATGCATCCACTTATATCAGTACATTTGTAACAGTCTAAACATTACGAAACTTCTATTAGATCAAACAAGCCATGTTATTCGACACGCTCTCATAGACCTCATACAAAAAAGGGCTTATCTCTGATTGGGAGTCCCATAGGGCTGCGCACAACTCGCCCAGCGTCGTCCGGGTTTGGCCGGTGTCGGCCGTCATTGTAAATAAGAATTTGTCCTTAACTGACTTGCCAAATTAAATAAAGGTTAAATAAGAAAATCTCCCAAGGACAGATTTTGGGTGTAGTAAATCCTCTTGCTTTGCCTCTTCCTCTCTGACTACATTGATTTTGCGTAACTGAATAAATAATTAGTGTAATAGACCAATAATGACTTAAAATGTGTGCTACAATGAGGACAACCCAAGTATGTCAGTTATATGTATATAATCAAAATCAAATCCAATTTTATTTGTCACATGCCCCGAATACAACAGGTTTAGACCGTACTGTGAAATGTTTACTTATAAGCCCTTAAACCAACAATGCAGTTTAAAGAAAAATAAGTGTTAAGAAAATGTATTCGTCACTTACACAGTTTGCAGCGAAATGCTTATGTGCTAGCTCCCATAACAATGCAGTACATTAATCATTAATAACACAGAAAAGAGTTGAGCCAAAAATAACAAGTAGTAGAAGTAATAGAAGAGGTAGTGTGCATCGTAATAATGGACTCTATTTACAAGTATAAAGCTGGTAGTGGAATCAATAGTATATATTAGAACAGGAGGGTTGACTGCGTGTGTGTGTGTGTGTGTGTGTGTGTGTGTGTGTGTGTGTGTGTGTGTGTGGGTGGGTGGGTGGGTGTGGGTGTGGGTGTGCGTGCGTGCGTGCGTGTGTGTGTGTGTAGGTTTGTGTATAAGGGTTGTATGTGTGGGTAGTCAGTGCAAACAATTTCTAAGATACATATAGTCTCTCCGGTGTATATAGTCTCTAAGCTGCAGGTCTGTGCAGGGAGACAGCTAAGTTTAGCTTTTCAGAAATCTGATGGCCTGGTAGTGGAAGCTGTCTCAGATCCTGTTGGTCCGTGACCCGATACTCTGATACCATTTCCCAGATGGTAACAGAGTGAACAGTCTCTGGCTCGGGTGACTGAAGTCCTTGACGATCTTTCGGGCCTCCCTCAGACACGCCTGGTGTAGATGTCATTGCTTACCGCCCCAATAGGTCCACAGACGACGCAATCGCGATCACACTACACACTACACTAACCCATCTGGACAAGAGGAATACCTATGTAAGAATGCTGTTCATCAACTACAGCTCAGCATTTAACACCATAGTACCTTCCAAACTCATCATTAAGCTTGAGACCCTGGGTCTCGATCCCGCCCTGTGAAACTGGGTCCTGGACTTCCTGATGGGCCGCCCCCAGGTGGGGAGGGTAGGTAACAACATCTCCACCCCGCAGATCCTCAACACTGGGGCCCCACAAGGGTGCGTTCTCAGGCCTCTCCTGTACTCCCTGTTCACCCATGACTGCGTGGCCATGCACGCCTCCAACTCAATCCTCAAGTTTGCAGACGACACTAATGTGGTAGGCTTGATTACCAACAACGACGAGATGGCCTACAGGGAGGAGGTGAGGGCCCTCGGAGTGTGGTGTCAGGAAAATAACCTCACACACAATGTCAACAAAACAAAAGAGATGATCGTGGACTTTAGGAAACAGCAGAGGGAGCAGCCCCCTATGCACATCGAGGGGACAGTAGTGGAGAAAGTGGAAAGTTTTAAGTTCCTCGGCGTACACATCACGAACAAACTGAAATGGTCCACCCACACAGACAGCGTGGTGAAGAAGGCGCAGCAGTCCCTCTTCAACCTCAGGAGGCTGAAGAAATTCGGCTTGTCACCAAAAACACTCACAAACTTTTACAGATGCACAATCGAGAGCATCCTGTTGGGCTGTATCACCGCCTGGTATGGCAACTGCTCCGCCCACAACCGTAAGGATCTCCAGAGGGCAGTGAGGTCTGCACAACGCATCACCGGGGGCAAACTACCTGCCCTACAGGACACCTACACCACCCGATGTCACAGAAAGGCCAAAAAGATCATCAAGGACAACAACCACTCGAGCCACTGCCTGTTCACCCCGCTATCATCCAGAAGGCGAGGTCAGTACAGGTGCATCAAAGCGGGGACCGAGAGACTGAAAAACAGCTTCTATCTCAAGGCCATCAGACTGTTAAACAGCCATCACTAACATTGAGTGGCTGCTGCCAACATACTGACTCAACTCTAGCCACTTAAATAATGGAAAAATTGATGTAATAAATGTATCACTAGCCACTTTAAACAATGCCACTCTATATAATGTTTACATACCCTACATTACTCATCTCATATGTACTGTATATACTGTACTCTATACCATCTACTGCATCTTGCCTATGCCATCCTGCCATCACTCATTCATATATTTGTATGTACATATTCTTATTCATTCCTTTACACTTGTGTGTATAAGGTCGTTGTTGTGAAATTGTTTGGTTAGATTACTTGTTAGATATTACTGCATGGTCGGAACTAGAAGCACAAGCATCCAGGCGGTGATGCAGCCAGTCAAGATGTTCTCGATTGTGCTGCTATAGAACTTATTTAGGATTCAATGGGCCATGCCAAATTTCTTCAGGCACCTAGGGTGATGGTGATGGTGATGTGATTGGGCCATGTCTGGATCTCTGTGATGTGCACACAGAGGAACTGTAAGGTTTTTACCCTCCCCCAGCAGCCCTGTCAATGACAATAGGTGCAGGCTCCTCCCCCTGTTTCCTGTAGTCCATGATCGTCTCCTTGGTTTTGCTGACGTTGAGGGAGAGGCTGTTTCTAACCTCCTCCCTCCTCCTCCGCCCTGCTTTGTTTATCTTGGCCAGGTCACAGTTGTAAATTAGAACTTGTTCTCAACTGGCCTACCTGGTTAAATAAAGGTGAAATAAAATAAATCCAATAAACATGGAGTATACCCTGTATACCCACGACTGTGTGACCTCACACAGTTCCAACTCCATCATCAAATTTGCTGACAACACAACAGTAGTAGGCCTGATTACCAACAACGACGAGATGGCCTACAGGGAGGAGGTAGGCCCTCTGACGGTGTGGTGCCAGGTAAAAAACCTCTCCCTCAACGTCAGCAAAACCAAGGAATTGATCGTGGACTTCAGGAGGAACCAGGCTGGGCATGCCCCCATCCTCATCAACGGGGCCGCCATTGAGACAGTTCCTCTGGTACACATCTCCAAGGAGCTAAAATGGTCAAACCACACGGACACTATGGTGAAGAAGGAACGACAGTGACTCTTCAACCTCAGGGGGCTGAAGAAATGTGGCCTGTCCCCGAGGGCCCTCACAGTGTTCTACAGGAGCACCATCGAGAGCATACTGTCAGGCTTTATCATAGCCTGGTCCGACAACTCCACCTCTACACACTGAGTGTACAAAACATTAGGAACAACTGCTCTTTTCATGACATACACTGACTAGGTGAATCCAGGTGAAAGTTATGATCCCTTATTAATTTCACCTAAATCCACTTCAATCAGTGTAGATGAAGGGGACTTAGAGAAGGATTTTTAAGCCTTGAGACAATTGAGATACGGATTGTGTATGCGTGCCATTCAGAGGGTGAATGGGCAAGACAAAACATGTAAGTGCCTTTGTATGGTAGTAGGTGCCAGGCGCACCAGTTTGAATGTGTAAAGAACTGCACAGCTGCTGGGTTTTTCATGCTCACCAGTTTCCCGTGTGTATCAAGAATGTTCCACCAACCAAAGGACATCCAGCCAACTTGACACAATAGTGGGAAGCATTGGAGTGAACATGGGCCTGCATCCCTGTGGAATGCTTTTGTCACCTCGTAGAGTCCATGCCCCGACAAATTGAGGCTGTTCTGAGGGCAAAAGGGGGTGCAACTCAATATTAGGAAGGTGTTCCTAATGTTTTGTACACTCAGTGTACAACAGACTATTACAGGTGGCTATATAAAACTATAAAAAAATACGCTACCAGCTTTGGATCTCTTGGACTTGTAGAATTTCCCATTATAACCAATTTCCCTACAACAAATATGTAGTTTGTTACATTGTTGTTTCAATGATGAGTCAGTCTAAGTAAATCATTAGATCTGAAGGCAAAAATGTACCTAATCCCATGGTTTTTAAGAGATCCAATAGAATGTTGTTTGTTTGATAGTCATTTTCAATGAACATGTGAACATTCCAACTTGTCTCAACATTCCTTTATCAGCCTGCGAACATTCTATTGAATAGACCCCATACAACAAAATATTTAAAGATGTGAAAAACATAGAACAATTGAATGCCATCAAACCTTTGACACCTCAAAGTGGACACATTTTGGGTCTGGCCCCTTGACTATTCGTTGTAGATATATGAGCCTAAAAGGGAACACACCATGTCCTATTGTAAAATCTTGGTGAACAAAATGTATACATTGGTCTCATGACCATCTTTTCTCTAATGTATAGACAAAGGTTTTAGGCTTTAGGTTTTTAATAGAAGTCTGTGGTTTTAGGAGATCAATAATCATGAAGTAAAGGAGACGAGGAGAGGAAGGAAGTAATTTAAGAATGTTGAAACACGCCCCTGAGCATCACGGAAGTGCGTGCAAGTAATGTCATATGACTTGTTCAGAACGAGAAATAAAATGTTGCTAATCTGTGGATAAAAGTGGACCTTAACGGTGAATGATATCCAAAGCAAACACGGTAATATTGACCCTATGTATTTTGACATATTTTTGTTTTTGTCATTGATCATCGGTTTGCAGGTAATAACTTTGTGAGAGAGAAAATCGTACAGTCGTTAGCTAACGTTGCAGCTTAAGTATTCGTCACGAGTGGTGACTAACGTTAGCTAGGATGGCTAACGTGAACTAGACAGAGACATGCGACAAACTAGCCAAATAAAATAAATGCAAACTGGTGTTAGCTGACGGTTCTCATCAACCCCCCTCTTTAGTTACTAAAGAGATAAACAAGCACACGCTGAAGGATGGCTAATCAGTTTCAGAATCATCTTACTTCCTTCCTTCCTTTAACAGGAGGATACTTAATACCAGCCTATTAGCTTTCTTACTAGCCTTCGTCTTCTTGTTTCCACAGAAATGGAGGAGATAAGAATATCTCCTGATTACAACTGGTTCAGAAGCACAGTGCCACTGAAAAAAGTAAGCAAAAACAACATATCGCACTCCACAATAGCCTAGCTAGCTTTATCACTACAGTTGTTTCCGTTGCTGGCCATTCACATAGCCCGTATGAACTCAATACAATAATATTTAATTGAACAGTTATACTATATATCTTCAGTTTGTTGACATTGACGAGTCCAACACAGTCTTCTTAAATATCCCTTTCATTGACGTGATCCCATCTAGAAACACAGTTCTTTGTTATAGAATTTGCTATAATATTACATGGAATGTTTTGCATTTATGGGTTGTACATTCATGTTTCACCTCTGTATCATCTCTCTAGATTATAGTGGACGACGATGACAGCAAGGTGTGGTCCTTGTATGACGCAGGCCCAAAGAGCATCAGGTGTCCCATCATATTCCTTCCCCCTGTGAGTGGGACAGCAGAGGTGTTCTTCCAGCAGGTCTTAGCCCTGACAGGCTGGGGCTACAGAGTCATCTCAGTGAGTCACTGTGAAAGAACACCTTTATGGCTTGTGGCTCATAATATTCATTAAGATATTCATCATCCACAGTCAAATGACCAAGGCACTCCTTTTGGAATATTAGATACACTAGACTGGGTCCACTCTACAGGTTTTGTGATGCTTATTTATTCAGTGTAGAGGCAACCAGTGCAAATCAAACATTTTGGCTGTTAGGCCATCCTCCATATTTAGAATTTCAAATAAAAAGCCTTTTATATGAAGAACTTTGGAAAAACTGTATTCGGACTGTATGGTGAGAATTTAGAATGGATCAGTAATGGATGAATGCTGGTATTTTGATATTTGACCTACACAGTTAATATAACTAATATAACAGTAAGACAGGCAAAACTGAGGAGTGTAATTAAGTCTAATGCTTTTATAAGCATCTTTATGAAGCTGGTATACTTTTAATTGCGCTATAGGTTCATAAAGGTGTTTTCAGATTTTTATTGACCAAATAGTGAGAGAGAATAACAGTGGGGAAGGTTAAAGCGAGGTTGTGTGAAAGGGCAGTAGGCTGGATTTGATCACATGCCGATACTAAAGACGCGTGCTGGAGGCTTTACCTCTAGACCAGCCAGGGTACAATACAAGTCTATTCTGATGTAGAAGTCTTTCACTAGGCTATATTCCAAGTGATTTTTATTTGAGCCAGGCACCATTGAATGTCATGACTTTAACATCACACTGAGTGGCATAGAGTTGATTCCGGTTCTCTGTAGCTGCTAGGTTCATCTAGTGCTTTTAGCTGTTAGAGATTTGGCTTTGTTTTGTTTTAGAACTGTATGCAAACAAGGATAAAACACATCCGAAGCAGAATAAGTTTACCCAACACAGGACCGTTTTGATCTGGATTAAATGTGTTTTAAACTAGCCCCAGGGGTTCCTAGACTGGATATATTCTACAAGTTAAGGTTTCTGAAAATGACTTTTCTCTGTCTCTCTTAGCTGCAGTATCCTGTTTATTGGGATCTCTTGGAGTTCTGTGATGGATTTCGGAAGCTTCTCGATCACTTGCATTTGGACAAGGTTTGTATTACCATGGAAAACTTGTAACGCTAGTCTTTTATGGTTTTACAATGGTATGACCTGGAATTATGCAAAACCGACAGCTATAATGCGTTTTTAATATAATAATATATGCCATATAGCAGACGCTTTTCTCCAAAGTGACTTAGTCATGCATCTATACTGCATACATTTTACGTATGGGTGTCCCTGAGAATTAAACCCACAACCCTGGCGGGGCAAGCACCATGCTCTACCAACTGAGCCATACAGGACCATATTATTACTATATTAATGGTACTATTACATAATACATTATTACTTGTTATAAACATGTATGAGGCGTTATAATTGTCTTATTATAATTTATGTAGCAAATGTTCAATATAGTCATGATCATTATGGACTTCCATTATAAGGCGTGTCATAAGCATGTATTCTAAGTGCATCATAATGCATTAAGGCTTTAAGTAAAGTGTCAAGACTATTTCTATTGTTATAGGTCCATCTATTTGGTGCTTCTCTGGGCGGCTTCCTGGCCCAGAAGTTTGCCGAGCACACACACAAGTCTCCCAGAGTCCACTCTCTGATCCTGTGCAACTCCTTCAGTGACACCACCATCTTCAACCAGACATTGACAGCCAACAGGTACAGTCCTGGGTTGTATTCCTTAAGGAACACTGTAGCAAAATTAAAACAAGCATTTCTTATTGGACAAGTTCAAGTAGTCCTGCCCTGTTTGTCTGTTTTGTTCGATTTGGTGCCTAATGAATAAGACCGTTTTACCCTTGACCGTGCTGTGGAGGAAGAACAGGGTCGTGTTCAGTGGACAAACGTTGTGGAGCGGTACAGATAGAAATGCCATGAATAGAGCTGACATGATTCCTTTCTCTACATGTCAGAAAGGCACCATTTTACCCTGCTGAACGTGACCCAGGTGTTTGTCAAAACGCAAAACATAGCCTTTGTTTATGGTCTGTCATTACAAATGTCATCTGTGTACCGTGTAGGCCTCCGTAGTTCATTAAAGTTACATGTTTGCCAGTCCTGTCTTTTTTGGTTTAGCCTTACCATTTAGCTTTGAGACACATAAGTTTCTCTATTCTGTTCTGAGTCATTCATACAGGGACGCCATGTTATTTCTTGCCTTCCAGCTTTTGGTTGATGCCCGCCTTCATGTTGAAGAAGATTGTCCTGGGGAACTTCGCTAAAGGACCTGTCGACCCCAAGATGGCCGACGCAATCGACTTTATGGTCGACAGAGTAAGTTCCAGACCTCTATTAAAGGGGTAATCTGAAATTGTTTTGGTAAACAGCTGAGGGATTGTCTAGAGAAATGTAACCACTCAAATTCACAGCAGAGATGCATATTTTGGGTTTTGATGAGGTATGACAGTTACCACCTCTCTCTCTCTTTCTCCCCCCCCCTTCTCTCTCTCTCTACCCATTTCTCTCTTTCATCTCTCTCTTTCTCTCAACCCCCTTCTCTGTCTCTCTCCACCTCTTTCTCTCTCCCCCCTCCCTAGCTGGAGAGCCTGAACCAGGGTGAGCTAGCCTCCAGACTAACACTCAACTGTCAGAACTCCTACGTGGAGCCTCACAAGATAAAGGACCTGGCCGTCACCATTATGGATGTAGGAGGAACTGCTGTTCATTTGCAGCATTTTATTTCCATTCTTGTTTACTGTACATCTCACTTCACATATCAGTAGGGATTGGCTGTTTTGTGGCTTGTGGGTGGGTCATTGGAGCTGTAACCTGGATGTGTTCTGTGCTTATGCATATGTATGCGACTGTGTATAACTGTGTGTGTGCTACTTGTTTGTGTGCGCGTTTCATTTGGTTTAAAGGTGTTCGACCAGAGTGCCCTGTCACACGAGGCGAAAGAGGAAATGTATAAGCTGTATCCAAATGCCAGACGGGCTCACCTCAAAACGGGTGGAAACTTCCCCTACCTGTGTAGGAGTGCTGAGGTCAACCTATACATACAGGTGAGCACATCAGAGTTGGTAGAAAAGACACACTGTACCATTTAAACCACCAAACTGATATGATAAATATTACACAATATATTTCATGTGGGGATATGATGTGACTTTCCCCTTACATTGTATTAGGAACAGAAGTTTATAAGAAAGTGAAGTGATGTCTGTCATCAAAATGTATCTTGTAGCACAGATGCGGCTGGTTGGGTTAGCCTGGAGAGGAAGCTGTGGTATTATCTCACCACTTTAGTATGTTTATCTTGTATATTTCAGACTCAGCTGATGATGATAGTGTCAACTGTTCTACTCTCATACCGCTCTCACCTCAATGTGGCTAACATTTCCCAGCCTAATTGTTACCAAATATCCAAATGGAGATTCAGTGAATACTAACATCTGACATAGATTGATTTATCTCGAGGAGTCTCCCACGCTTGTCTCAAAGCAGCGAGATGTCGCTGTCCCAATCAAAACGGTGCTGAAATTATAATCTAGGTGACCACACACGACTATTGCTTTAAATTAGTATAACGGCTGGATATGACTTTGGGAGTTTCAGTATAAGCAAGAATTTGATACATGCCTTCAATTGCATTAGCCTACTTTATTCAAATATTGTCATCATTCAGTGCATCATAACTAAGGTGAGTTTTCCTCTATCTGCGCTTTTTCTAGATCCAATGGCTGTTTCCTCCTCTCCTCACTCTGCTGTCGTCCGCCTCCGCCATGTTGTTCTCAACACCACTTTATTTCAATGTACACTTTTCTAGAAATCTTTTTACTCATTTTTTTGGCACTTCATTTCTGTGATGTCAGGCCTGGGCTCGGGCTTCAGCTCACCGGGCTTCGGTCAGACCGGGATCGAATTTCAGTTCTGATGAGAACTCTAAACTGCATTCGGGTCTCATGTGCAGTCCGGCGGTGTCAATTATGCTCAAGGTTTCCATGTGAAAACCTGTTTGGATAATGTGCTATTTTATGCCAATATTTGCGGAATTGCTTTAGTGCGACATTGTTGTAATTTCTCAGGTCTTGTAATTTTATTTTCTTGGGAAATGTGAGGTGTTGATCCCGGCTACCGGTGTTTATCTTTAAAATTGTATTTAACTTGGCAGGTCATTAAAGTCAATGACAGGAAGAGTGGTAACCCCACACTGTTGAATGTTCTAACAATTCTCAGACTCGTACATGTAGTAGTGTAGCCTCGGTAATGTATTAAACATGTGAGTTTGTGATGAATCCAGCAGTGCAGGCTCCTGCACATTTCTTATTGCCGTTTCATTGTGTTACTACTATGGTGCTATTTCTACTGAAACAACCTTAAACGGTCATAGACCACAAGCATCACTATGTACCATTTGGTACCAGATAGTTATCAATAGTGCTGACTTCTTTGATGCAAGTCAAGTATCCATTGTTGGTACATAGTTACTACTGTAGTTAGTTAATACCAATGTACATACCAATTACTAGCTGGAAATCAGGCTGTAGGTATCTACAACCACCAGATAGACCACAATCTTGAATAGCACCACTAAACATAGTCAGACACTTGATTCCACAGCTTCCTCTGCAGGCTAACCCAACCAGCTACATCTGTGCTACAAAAGAGGTTTTGGTCACTGACATCCCTTGTTAATCCCTAGTGTTAAGTGTTTGACTATGTTTTAAGTGGTGCTTTTCAACAAGATTGTCTGTCTGGTGTTTGGAGATGCAGCCAAAAATCTTTCTTTCCAGCTAGTACTTGGTATGTACATTGGTATTAACTAACTACAGTAGTAACTATGTACCAACAATGGATACTTGACTTGCATCAAAGAAGTCAGCACTATTGGTAACTATCTGGTACCAAATGGTACGTAGTGATGCTTGTGGTCTATGACCGTTTAAGGTTGTTTCAGTAGAAATAGCACCATAGTAGTAACACAATGAAACGGCAATAAGAAATGTGCAGGAGCCTGCACTGCTGGATTCATCACAAACTCACATGTTTAATACATTACCGAGGCTACACTACTAGATGTACGAGTCTGAGAATTGTTAGAACATTCAACAGTGTGGGGTTACCACTCTTCCTGTCATGACCTTACTTATTGTACCTGCAAGTTAGCCTTGTACCAACATCCTGATCTCAAGCTTACATTCTGTAAGGATGGTCATATGAGGCTTCCTGCATGTAACTTCATATAGACTATTTCTGAACATGTTCCCTCTGTCTCGACCCCTCTCCTCAGATTCACCTGCGGCAGTTCCACGGGACGCGGTACGCCGCCATCAACTCGGACATGGTGAGCGCCGAGGAGCTGGAGGTGCAGAAGAGCCACCTGGTGAATAGCGCCAACGACCAATGACGAGACTGTTACCCAGCACCTTCTCCTCTCTCCCAGCTCTGACCGGCAGGCCAGAACCATAGAATCGGATTGGCTGATTCTGTGGGGCAGAACTATGGGAACTACGTTTCCCTGACCAGCAAAACAGCCAAGAAAAAGTCAACCATAGAAATTAGAATGACTCAATTCTATTTCTGTATTTCTATGATCTCAACCATCATCACCCAGTCACCACGACTGGTCACACGGATCTATGGATCCACTTGTTAAAAAAGGTCATCTCTTCACCTGATCTTCTTTCTGTTTTTTCTACGATATTGAATACAATCAATCCACAAGTTGAACTGATACTATTTTTACTTTACAGTTAAAAATATATATTTTAATTATCACTGTTACTGTAAATAGAGCGTAATTGGCTACGTTGCTTTGAGAGAAGAAACGCCATGTTATGAACCTTTTGCCTTATGTGATATAAATCTCATGCATTTAATTGATGTTGCACTTTTGAATTCCATGTTTTTCCTTCTATGTTTATGGTTAACTCTGCCAACCGTGGCGATACTTGGTAAGCTAGAAAACCTGCACTGATTAGATATACAGCGGAGGATGTTAGTCAGAAGAAATAATGTTAAATTTAATTTGTAATTTAATAAAGCCTTCTTGAAAACATGCCCTGCCATGTGGGGTTTTGTGTAATTTCAACCAACTTTCTATGCATTTCCATAGGTTGTTATACACTTATGAATGCCTAAATCCTATTTGTGCTGGAATGATGTAAAGCACAATAAATGCAAGATGTCATGTTGATAGAACATTTTCCATAATGCTGGGGGTTGGTCTATTGCAGGGATCAATAACTACAATCAGCCATGGGATGATTTTTAATTTTCTCGAGCGGATGGTCATGGGGTCGGAACATACACTACCGTTCAAAGGTTTGGGGTCACTTTTTTATTGCGGACTGCAATAGCATCGAATAGTCCCCACGATATGCAACTGTTCAGGGAAGTCAGGAACCAATACACGCAGTCAGTCAGGAAAGCCAAGTCTAGCTTTTTCAAGCAGAAATTCACATCCTGTAGCTCTAACTCCAAAAAGTTTTGGGACACTAAAGTCCATGGAGAATAAGAGCACCTCCTTCCAGCTGCCCACTGCACTGAGGCTAGGCAACACGGTCACCAATGATAAATCCATGATAATCAAAAATTTCAATAAGCATTTCTCAACGGCTAGCCATGCCTTCCTCCTGGCTACTCCAACCCCGGCCAACAGCTCCGCCCCCCACGCAGCTACTCGCCCAAGCCTCCCAGCTTCTCCTTCACCCAAATCCAGACAGCATATGTTCTGAAAGAGCTGCAAAACCTGGACCCGTACAAATCAGCTGGGCTTGACAATCTGGACCCTGTCTTTCTAAAACGATCCGCTGCCATTGTTGCAACCCCTATTTACCAGCCTGTTCAACCTCTCTTTCGTATCGTCCGAGATCCCTAAAGATGGGAAAGCTGCCGCGGTCATCCCCCTCTTCAAATGGGGTGGCACCCTAGACCCAAACTGTTACAGACCTATATCCATCCTGCCCTGCCTATCTAAAGTCTTCGAAAGCCAAGTTAATAAACAGATAACTGACCATTTCGAATCCCACCGTAACTTCTCCCCCTTGCAATCAGGTACTAAACGATATCATAACCGCCATCGATAAAAGACAGTACTGTGCAGCCGTCTTCATCGACCTGGCCAAGGCTTTCGACTCTGTCAATCACCGTATTCTTATCGGCAGACTCAATAGCCTTGGTTTTTCTAATGACTGCCTCGCCTGGTTCACCAACTACTTTGCAGACAGAGTTCAGTGTGTCAAATCGGAGGGCATGTTGTCCGGACCCCTGGCAGTCTCTATGGGGGTACCACAGGGTTCAATTCTCGGGCCGACTCTCTTCTCTGTATATATCAATGATGTCACTTTTGCTGCGGGCGATTCCCAAATCCACCTCTACGCAGACGACACCATTCTTTATACTTCTGGCCCTTCCTTGGACACTGTGCTAACTAACCTCCAAACGAGCTTCAATGCCATACAACACTCCTTCCGTGGCCTCCAAATGTTCTTAAACGCTAGTAAAACCAAATGCATGCTTTTCAACCGTTCGCTGCCCGCACCCACCAGCCCGACTAGCATCACCACCCTGCACGGTTCCGACCTAGAATATGTGGACAACTATAAGTACCTAGGTGTCTGGCTAGACTGTAAACTCTTCTTCCAGACTCATATTAAACATCTCCAATCAAAAATCAAATCTAGAATCAGCTTTCTATTTCTACCGATCCTCGACTTCGGCTATGTCATCTACAAAATAGCTTCCAACACTCTACTCAGCAAACTGGATGCAGTCTATCACAGTGCCATCCGTTTTGTTACCAAATCACCTTAGACCACCACCACTGTGACCTGTATGCTCTAGTCGGCTGGCCCTCGCTACATATTCGTCGCCAGACCCACTGGTTCCAGGTCATCTATAAGTCTATGCTAGGTAAAGCTCCGCCTTATCTCAGTTCACTGGTCACGATAACAACACCCACCCGTAGCACACGTTCCAGCAGGTATATCTCACTGATCAACCCCAAAGCCAACACCTCGTTTGGCCGCCTTTCCTTCCAGTTCTCTGCTGCCAATGACTGGAATGATTTGCAAAAAACCCATTATCAGCAACCATCACTCCTGTGTTCCAATGGCTCTTTGTGTTAGCTAATCCAAGTTTATAATTTTAAAAGGCTAATTGATCATTAGAAAACCCTTTTGCAATTATGTTAGCACAGTTGAAAACTGTTGTTCTGATTAAAGAAGCAATAAAACTGCCCTTTAGACTAGTTGAGTGTCTGGAGCATCAGCATCTGTGGGTTCGATTACAGGCTCAAAATGGCCAGAAACAAAGAACTTTCTTCTGAAACTTGTCAGTCTATTCTAAGAAATTAAGGCTATTCCATGCGAGAAATTGCCAAGGAACTGAAGATCTGGTACAACGCTGTGTACTACTCCCTTCACAGAACAGCGCAAACTGGCTCTAACCAGAATAGAAAGAAGAGTGGCTTCATTAAATAGTACCCTCAAAACACTAGTCTCAACGTCAACAGTGAAGAGGCGACTCTGGGATGCTGGCCTTCTAGGCAGAGTTCTTCTGTCCAGTCTCAACGTCAACAGTGAAGAGGCGACTCTGGGATGCTGGCCTTCTAGGCAGAGTTCTTCTGTCCAGTCTCAACGTCAACAGTGAAGAGGTGACTCTGGGATGCTGGCCTTCTAGGCAGAGTTCTTCTGTCCAGTCTCAACGTCAACAGTGAAGAGGGACTCCGGGATGCTGGCCTTCTAGGCAGAGTTCCTCTGTCCAGTCTCAACGTCAACAGTGAAGAGGCGACTCTGGGATGCTGGCCTTCTAGGCAGAGTTCTTCTGTCCAGTCTCAACGTCAACAGTGAAGAGGTGACTCTGGGATGCTGGCCTTCTAGGCAGAGTTCTTCTGTCCAGTCTCAACGTCAACAGTGAAGAGGCGACTCCAGGTTGCTGGCCTTCTAGGCAGAGTTCTTCTGTCCAGTGTGTGTTCTTTTGCCCATCTTAATATTTGTTTAATTTTTATTGGTCAGTCTGAGATATGGCTTTTTCTTTGCAACTCTGCCTAGAAGTTCAGCATTCCGGAGTCACCTCATTAACAATGTCTACACTGTATTTCTGATCAATTTGATGCTATTTTAAATGGACAAAAAAAATGTGCTTTTCTTTCAAAAACAAAGGACATTTCTAAGCGACCCCAAACTTTTGAACAGTAGTGTAATTACAAATTATTTGTAAACTGCAAATTAACTGCAAGAAGCCCAAACAGATATATTGAAATATAACGTACTTTCAAACCTTGCTTATCACATGTCTCTATTATTCGTGGAAATAATTGGGAACAGATTTACCAAATTAAAATCAATTGAAGCTGATTTCTTGCTATTCAGAAAACTTGGGATGCCAAAGAAAAGCACAGAATTTGGCTCGCAGGCTGCCAGTTGGGGAACCCTGGTCTAGTGGTAATTCTGCTGCCCCCTGGATCACATGACAGTGAAGGCAGCAGTTTGATCCCCTGTTCCACCACTCCCTCTCCACTATATCCCTGTCATCTATTTCATCTGTTTTAATACGTCAATAAATCTTCAAAATACACTTAAAAAATATATTTTTAAAGAAAGTTTCACTAAGATGTTTCTGTATAGAAAGTCAATTAACAAATTCATACCTCATCAGTTGTTGATCATCAATTGTTTAATTGAACTAAATGTACAAGCCAAACAGTGATCAACTAAATAACAGTCCATTCCAGTGCATTGTCCATCAATACAAGAAAATCGAAAATAGTTAAGCATTTGTTAAAAACGGATCTTTACACAATATGTATGGCATTTTATGGTAAAAATCTACCATGTGGTAGAACCACCACCTATTTCAGTTATTGAGCTGCATAGTCATGAACAGTTGTAATTTAGTAGACTGAGTTGGCATTGCAGTCCGGTACAGAAGAGAGCAATGTGGAATACTTCACCACACAGCTGAAAACAGTATAAAACATGTGGTCTCGCTAGTAAAACATTGAAAAAAGCATTATACTAATATGGCAGATGTAGAGAGAAAACATGTTTTACTTCTCAGGTATGAAAACATTAAATGGTAGAATATTTGTTTTAGTTTCAGGCATGAAAAAGATGGTGATTGTTAATTTATTATGCCCTCTTTGCCTTTTAGGCTAAACAACATGTGGTCTTAAATGCATGGTGCCTAGATAGTTAGGCCATGCCTTGAATATGGAAATATAATGGCTCAGTAGAACATTTATTTTCATTGCACCTGCACCAGTAGAGCAAATATTTTTCACATTTACAATGCACCACCCCACACACAAAAAAACTCTTAACATTTAATTCAGTTGAACTTAGAGAAAAACACTGACTGCTATAGTTCTCTGTATGACAGACATGGATCCTTGACTGATCCAGGGGTCGAATTACAGGTTGCGGGGCACCATAACATATTAGATATATTTACATGGGTGCCTCCATAAGCATTAAATATATACAGATCAAAAATATAAAACACAACATGCAACAATTTCAAAGATTTTACTGAGTTACAGTTTATATAAGGACAGCAGTCAATTGAAATGAATGAATTAGGTCCTAATCTATGGATTTCACATGACTGGGAATACAGATATGCATCTGTTGGTCACAGATACCTTGGATCAGAAAACCAGTCAGTCTCTGGTTTCACCACCATTTGCCTCATGCAGCGCGACACATCTCCTTCACATAGAGTTGATAAGGCTATGGAATGTTGTCCCACTCCTCTTCAATGGCTGTGCGAAGTTGCTGGATATTGGCAGGAACTGGAACACACTGTCATACACGTGAATCCAGAACATCCCAAACATGCTCAACAGGTGACATGTCTGGTGAGTACGCAGGACATGAAAGAACTGGGAAATGTTCAGCCTCCAGGAATTGTGTACAGATCCTTGCGACATGGGGCCGTACATTATCATGATGAAACATGAGATGGTGGCGGATGAATGGCATGACAATGTGCCTCAGAATCTTGTCATGGTATCTCTGTGCATTCAAATTGCCATCGATAAAATGCAGTTGTGTTCGTTGTCTGTAGCTTATGCCTGCCCATACCATAACCCCACCGCCACCATGGGGCTTTCTGTCCACAACGTTGACAGCAGCAAACCGCTCGCTCACATAACGCCATACCTGTGGTCTGTGGTTGTGAGGCCGGTTGGACGTACTGCCAAATTCTCTCAAATGACTTGAGGCTTATGGACATTACATTCTCTGGCAACAGCTCTGGTGGACATTCATGCAGTCAGCATTCCAATGTCATGCTCCCTCAAAACATGAGACATCTGTTGCATTGTGTTGTGTGACAAATCTGTACATTTTGGAGTTGCCTTCTATCGTTCCCAGCACAAGGTACACCTGTATAATGATCATGCTGTTTAATCAGCTTCTTGATATGCCACACCTGTCAGGCAGATGGATTATCTTGGCAAAAGAGATATGCTCACTAACAGGGATGTAAACACATTTGTGCACAAAATTTGAGAGAAATAAGCTTTTTGTGCAAATGCACCATTTCTGAGATCATTTATTTCAGGTCATTAAACATGGGACCAACACTTTACATGTTGCATTTATATTTTGTTCAGTGTGTTAACTTTATTCAGACACTATTTTTAGTTTTGAACCCTGGAATGGGCATTTATTCCTGCAGTATATCAGTGTGTTTCAGGATGGACTTGTTCACATGGCGGTGCATTTCTTGGGAGAGCTTGTGTCTGCATTTGCCTTCTGTCTGATGCTTTCTGTTGAAAGAAAGAAAAAGGAAACTTCTTTGTTCATTCAAGTTGACCTACGGGCTACGGACCATTACTGGTAGAGATGATAAAAGATGGTCAAACCAGCATTTAATGTACTTATGTAATTAATAACCACAATATCAGTGGTGGAAAAAGTACTAAATTGTCATTCTTGAGAAAAGTACAAGTAAATACTATACATCAAATGTCTTATATTAAGCAAACCAGACGATACAATTTTCTCGTTTTTTAAATTTACGGAGAACCAGGGGCACACTCCAAAACTCAGACATAAGTGAGTTCGCCAGAAAAGTGGCAGTAGGGATGAAAACCTGTTATATTGGTAATTGAATTGGATTATATTGCTGTCCTACCTGAGCACTCGAAATGTGACCAGTGCTTTTGGGTGACAGGGAAATGTATGGGAGTAAAAAGTACATATTTGCTTTAGGACTGTTTTAGAATTAAACTAAAAGTTGTCAACAATATAAATAATAAAGTAAAGTTCAGATACCCTTTCAAAGTACAGAAATACAGCCGGTGTGATGCATTTTGCATCCTCTGATGCAAAACGCAAAACACAGCATCTTATGATGCAAAATGCATCTTACCGGCTGTATTTCTCTACTTATATATCATGAAATCTTCATTGCTGACATGCAAAACATTTTTGGACTATATCAACAATGGGCTAATGAAACAAATACCAAAAGATTGAAGTACTACTTAAACTACTCTAAGTATTTTTACTTAGTTACTTTACACCACTACATAATATGCTCATAAAGCTTATGGACAACTACCTCCCCCAGGCTAGACAGCAGTGTGGTCTAGAGGGAAGCTGGGCAGTGTTCAGTAGCCATGAAATGACTGACAATGATTGGACAGTACAGTCCGATAAGAACATCCATTGTTGTTTTTTTATTTAAAAAAATGCTATTCGCCCATTGTGCCCTGGTGCTCAGGTTCGAATACCTGATGGGTGTTGACTCCCGTCCCCCGTTCCATTGACTCACCAGCTAGGTCGGTCCTGGAGATCCCCGTCAGTCCCTCATACAAGCCTTTGATTGGGTTCTCCCCTGCGATGACTACTCCATGCAGCCAGATCAGCAACATACGGTGCCCATGCTCCTTGAAGCTCTTTGTACCTAACATATGTGAATGTCATAAGAGACTTATATAAAATAGGTGGGCTACAATAAGGACAGTTCTGGGCTTAAGTGCCTTGCTCAAGGGCACAACGGCAGGATATGGTACCTGGGATCTGTCAATTAACCCTCTAGGTTGAACCAGCAACCCTCTGGCTACTGGTCAGCCTCTCTCACCTAAAGGCTACCTGTCCGCCCAGGCTGCTAACTCCTTATTCCTTAGGCTCTTTGGTGTTTACAGATCTGAAGGAATCATATGAATGTAAGCAATATGGCGGAAACGCCCTTAAAATCAGATAGAAAGCTAGATGGAAAGTTGAATTTTCACTTAGACCTATGTGATTGCTTCAGATCTGAAAATTACAACGAGCTAGGCTCTGGGGGTTATTTCTAGACCAAGCCAACACTTCACCTGTCCACTGCTGCTCTATGGAGCGTATGTGGGCATCCGTGAAGCCCCAGTGTTGTGCGAGACTCTTCCACTCCCCGCGGGATAGGTCTTTGGTGGCCAGCCTCCACGTGACAGAGCGCAGGTGCTGGGTCTCCACCTGGTGGTCCTGCTTAAAGCTCAGCTGCTTCCCCAGCCACGAATCATCATCGCTGATCACGTTGTCCTGGTACACAAATAAAGGGGGTGTGTTTGAGATTGACTGCATTGCAGTTGAGCTGCGAAGCAGACTGATATTTAATTATGAAATTCCAAAACACTCATTCCGGAATCGTGATGATCTGGTACAGCTGTGAAGACCTAAAGTAGTCGATCTCAACATGAACAAAGTAGAGCTGCAGGCGCGTTTAAATATGAACCTACTTTTTCCCACTTGTAAAACCGGTCTGCTTTGATGATCATGTCCACTAAGATGACATGGTTTCCTCTGGCTGCCACCTCCAGAGAAGTCTTCCCCTGCTGAGAGTAGCAACACACAGCCACAACACTGGATTCAATATGACATACAGTACATCACCTGGGTCCAGTTCATTAGCACTACTTCACCTGGGTCCAGTTCATTAGCACTACTTCACCTGGGTCCAGTTCATTAGCACTACTTCACCTGGGTCCAGTTCATTAGCACTAATTCACCTGGGTCCAGTTCATTAGCACTAATTCACCTGGGTCCAGTTCATTAGCACTAATTCACCTGGGTCCAGTTCATTAGCACTAATTCACCTGGGTCCAGTTCATTAGCACTAATTCACCTGGGTCCAGTTCATTAGCACTAATTCACCTGGGTCCAGTTCATTAGCACTAATTCACCTGGGTCCAGTTCATTAGCACTAATTCACCTGGGTCCAGTTCATTAGCACTAATTCACCTGGGTCCAGTTCATTAGCACTAATTCGGGGGGAAACAGTGAAATGAGAGGTACTACCTAAACTTATCTAATAAGCAATACTTGTTGTTTTCTGTTGCAAAATGCTTTTCTCCGGTGTGCTCTGATTAACAGGATCCTGGCATAGTCTTCAGACTGGAATTAAATAATGCTTGAGCCCTTTAAACACACTTTAACGGGAATAGGGGAAATGATTTCATTAATCCAGTGAGACACTGGCTGGTCCCATACTACACAAAGAGCCCATGAGATGTTAACCTAGTCTCAGGACTATTACTCACAGGAGGAAGCATCTGCTGTGCCAGACTGATGAGATATGAAAATGGAAGCTTTCTTAGAAATTGTGTTTAAGTGTGTTGGGAATTCTGATGTTAAATGTTTGTATTATATGATATGAGTTATTTTAATACACAGCATTGTTTCCAATGCAATTTTACCATCAAGGAAAATAAAGTTGACATTATTGCATTTTTATTGCAAGTGTGACTGTCAGTGAAACACGTTATCTGTATTGGTATGATTTAGATACCATATCTTCAGTGATTGATACCCTCAATGAGTTGTCCAACCACATTGGAATTTAGATAAACTCTTGAAATGTGTTTTATCCACGCGTTATTAACAATCCATTACAACTCCCACATACAGGCGTTCTTGTTTGCTGCGCCATGTTTTAATGGATCACTTCACTTCTAAAGGTAAATAAAAAACAAGATAAAAAAATTACCCTTTAAAATGAGATTAAATCAAATACCTTATCCAGTAGTTTGAGGTTAACCCCAGCTATGAGGATCATCTCAGCGATGTCCTGTCTTCCATGCTCTGCTGCGATGTGCAGGGCTGTCTGGAGCCTCTGTAAGGAAGGAGGGAGAGAGGGAAGGGAGAAAGAACGAGAGTGAGACAGAAAAAGAGAGATGAATTAGGTCATTAGTGTTACAAGTGTTATGGCAGTTACTGTACAGAAGCATTCTTTCTGTTCTATGGTCTTTACCTCAATGATAATGTACACAAAACTTCAAACACAGATCACGCAACACGATGACTCAGAATCGATACAGACACTAAGGTACACGATGCACCATTGGCCTAACAAATCATTGAATGCATTGTATAGAAAGTTTCCATACAGTAAGGTGTTTACTGTAACGCCCAGAGAGTGGAAACATTACTCACATTGTCAGATATGTCCAGATCACATTCAGCGTCTATTAGCAGCCGTACCACCTCGGTGTGATTGTGGAGCACGGCGGTGTGAAGAGGGGATGTGTGTTGCTGTTCAAAACACAAGGTAAAATTAGATACACATTGATGGTTACCACATACAGATGCCACGTAAATAATAATAAGTTGTACTTGTAAAGCGCTTTTCATTATGCAAGAATAATCTCAAAGTGCATAAAATGAAATATAAACTAGGAAGTACAGTAAAATATATATATTTTTAATGATAATATATCAAACAAGACATTTAAAAATATATAACAATATCATGAAAACAACAATAGGAGTCTAGGAACGAGGCTAGTCCAGCCGACAGAGATGAGTCTTAAGGCCTGCTTTAAATGCACCAACAGTCTGAGCAGCTTTGAGATTGTCATTGAGGGAGTTCCAGAGGTGTGGTACGTGGGAGGAACAAGGAGGTGTAATGAGTTCACACTCAAAAAGACGTTGCATAAATGTTACTTCATTATTCACTGTGTTTTATAATGGTCACTGCATCAGGGATAACTTACACAGACAGGTATTCAGTAAGAACCCATTACACCTCTTTGTTTGTCTGAATTGGCGGGTTTTACCCACCAGCCAAGCTTCTGGGGGAGTGCGATGGTTCTCTTTTGATTAGTGGTACGTGGGAGGAAAAGGCCTGTTGTACTGTAGCTTGTGGTCTTGTGTCAAACACAAACTAAAACAAAGATCTATGGAGAGAACCTATTCTGCACTGAGGCACTGAAAAAACACCTTTTGTGTCTTGGGCGGATCCAGTGGTCTAAGCTGCTGCCTCCAGGACCCTACCGCTGCAGCAAGGGTTTAAAACTAGCATGTCAGAACACCTGTTTATTGACTCTCTCTATCCAATACAACAAACATATGAGTGGAGTGGGACTGTCCTACTCCTTAAAAAATAAAATAAATAAAACACTTTCACTGAAAACATCAATATAGGACATGCACTGAATTATACAAACAAATGTGGCACCAATTCTCTGAGTAGGAAAAAGTTAGGAAAAAAAGAGTGGAGAAGACATGGTGCAGATGCTGAACCCTACTGGTGTATTCTGAGCTGTTGGGCTTAACTAAAAGACCTGGCTGTTCACTATTGTAATTTGAAAGAGGAGCTAACCAAGTTGCAATAAGTGCTACCAACTATTCCTACAGGGGAGCTAACCGATGCACAAACTAATGTAGCATGTACAGTATGGTTAAAGGTTGGCTTGCATACTCACACCATCCACCGTGTCTGTGTTGACGCCCGCCTCCAGCAGCAGACTGGTCTCCCTCTCAAAGCCGTGCTGGGCCACGTAGTGGAGGGCATTCATATTCTTCTGCACAGACAACAACATAGTGGGACAGGTCACAGTTCAGACTCACTAATGTACATCAGTCTCACACATTAGTTGGCACTGTGTATAATGTCACCTATCTAACCAATTATCTATCTATCCAATTATCTATCCATCCAATCTATCCATCCAATTTATCTATCCATCCAATCTATCTATCCAATTATCTATCTATCCAATTATCTATCTATCCAATTATCTATCCATCCAATCTATCCATCCAATTATCTATCCAATTATCTATCTATCCAATTATCTATCTATCCAATTATCTATCTATCCAATCTATCCATCCAATCTATCCATCCAATTATCTATCCATCCAATTATCTATCCATCCAATTATCTATCCATCCAATTATCTATCCATCCATCTCAGATTCTTAAATGTAAGTGTGATAATCAGGTACTACTTTAAACTAATTACAACTGACTTAGAAAGGGTTTATAAAGACTTTGTTAAGACATATTTAGATGCTTTAGAAATCATGTAGTATCATCCATGCCTGTCTCTGCAAGGGTTTTAACATCAATGTCTTGGAAGAGAAGGTCCCAGTCAGTGCACCCACTTCTAGGTGGTCCTCTACATTTACAGCTATATGAATGCTCTATAAAGCCTTTATGAGTTATAGTTAATTGAAAGTTGACCCTTACGTTTGTCAGCGCGTTGACATTACAGCAGGCCTCCAGCAGTAGTTTGACACATTCATAGTGACCTCCATCAGAGGACAGGTGCAGAGGTGTCAGTCCGTCCTGGAGAACCAAATATCACGTCACAAAAGGCCTCCATCAGCTTTACATTCTATCAACAGAATAGGGAATAATCAACCATATAAAACAGAACAACAAGTAGCAGTAACCCTAATTGTTATTATAGTAAAATATAATTTGTTATTTCCTGGCAAAATAAAGGTTTAGAAGCAAAACATAAATTAACAGTAAACTATTTTTTCTCATCATTATCCATATAAAGTGAAGCAGGAACCACGACAGCTAAAAGGTATTGAATATAAAATATAGTTTCTGGGCTGCTTTTAACCCTACACCACACCTGACAGTGACAATATGTTCTTTACTCACTATGTTTCTCTCGTCAATGTCCACTCCTGTCTCAACTAACTTCTGCAGGACCTCGTTATGTCCATGCTTGGCTGCTAGATGGATGGCCATGTTTTCATCCTATACAATATATAAAAACACATCAAAGACATCATGCTATTTACATGATAACATCTTAGTTACAAACACACGAAAAGTAATTAAACACATTTGGAAAATGTGTTTAAAGTTCATGTTTACTCTCGCTACTGTAACACCAGCCTAATCATGTATTAACCTATAAGTGTGTATGTGTCCACGTGTCAACCTACCTTATCCTTGAGGCCGTGAGTGCAGCCCATACCGATGAGGAACTCAACCACCTCTAGTTGTCCATGTTCTGCAGCCAGGTGAAACGCTGTCTTCCCAGACTGACAGTAAAACAGGGAGTGAGGGATTAACTAGAAGAAGACAGTAACAGTAATGACAACATCACAGTATGGACAAATGACACTAATGACAATATGACCAAATTACAGTATGAAAGTATTGACAGTATGGAATAACAGTGTCTTCTGTTCTGCCCCAAGCAGGGCTCGAACTAATAACCTCCTGCACAAACACACAAGCCAACCGTTTTAGCCAACAGAGCAAGGGACTAGTCTGTCACTCTGTAAGCGACAGTTGGCTGTTGGGGGTGGGGCTTGATGTCACTGATGTCCAGCCAACATGCGACAAGCAGGTTTGACATCCTAGTAAACACATCCAACATGGCACAGGATAAATAATAGGTAGCATAGCAAACCCTCAAGGTATCTGTTGTGCACAGAGGGTGGTGATACTGCATCAATCAAATTCTTAAAGTAAACAAGATTTCTTTCATTGTGTCATCAATTTCCCTTGTAAATCCTGTAACCAGGCAGGGTTGAGACTAAAGCACACACAGGGAGAGTATAAGGAAAGGAAAGCCCTAGGACAGTACTGGGAAAGTCCTGGGAAAGGAAAGCACTCCCAGGAAAATACAAGTTCAAGGAATTTGCTATGAAAGGTCTTTGGAAGAACTAGGAAAGTGCAGAAAGCGTGCTAGTGAAGAACCGGTAATGTGGTGTGGGGCAGTCACATTGTCCACCCTGTCCAGCAGTACATCCTCTACTAGGTCCTCCATGATGAACTCCAGCACTCTGCTATGACCCCGCTGGGCGGCACAGTGCAGCAGGCCCAGCCCATTCTGACAGAGAGACAGATACATAACATATTATAAGTCTTATTATAATACAAAAATGAATTGTAAGACAGAAATGACTGAAAGCCGCCTCAAGTGGTGTGATCTGGAAAACTTGCTGTCACGTTCACTGTCTTCAAACTCCCTGTCATAGATGAGCCAAGGCGCAACGTGCATGTAATTCCACATCTTTAATAAAGTGAAACCTTCACAAAAAACACAGGTAAACAGAAACCGACCGTGACGCAACTGTGGCACACACAGAAAATAAATAATTACCCACAACATTAAGTGGGAAAAAAGGCTGCCTAAGTATGATTCCCAATCAGAGACAATGATAGACAGCTGCCTCTGATTGGGAACCACACTTGGCCAAAAACAAAGAAATAGAAAACATAGAATGCCCACCCAAATCACACCCTGACCTAACCAAATAGAGAAATAAAATGTCTCTAAGGTCAGGGCGTGACACTTGCCCCAAACCGAGTGAGATGGAGTACATTTGTCAATGGCCTATGCTCCTCATAGGAGCCAAAGGCTTAAATCAAGTCAGTCAGTCAATTATTATGACATATAAATGAACTTACAGAGCACTATATTTGCAAGCTTTAAAGGCGTAATATGCAGAAATTGCTCCGCCATTGCCTGGATGCTAAAATGTTTGTGAATGTTATTTTTCAAATTAAACTCTTTATGACAATGTATCATTCTTTGAGGGTCTAATTACACCATAACACACTGGTCTGACACAACCCTGCAAAACACAGTATGCTGGCTTGCAAAGTGATGTGTAATTTTTTGAGGAATCCAGCCAGAGTAAGGATATCCAAAATTGACTGCTGGGGTAGAGAAGTTTGATTAATGAGACCTAAATCATCTAAACTGGAACAGCCATCTCAGTAACTGGTGCAATAAGTCCAACTACTAACAGATTGGGTTAGTTCAGAAAAATTTAGCATAAGATGAATCAACAATTCTGAGAACAAACCTGCAGGGAAATATGAAGATGATTGGTTTTGAGCAAACATGAATTTGAAATTTTACTCAACAAGCTTGTTCAAATTCAGCCAACTTCGAGCAGTATTTGTTGAGTGAACAAACGAACACATTAGCTCAACTTCTTGTCCTTTTGAAGTCCAGCCAACTCAGAGTACCCCTGATTAAGCAATTGGTTAAGTTGGCTTTTCTTTTGTGTGCATATGTGTGAATACAAACAGCATATTGTTTGCCTGAATTACACAAGCAATGACTAGTTACAATTAGACACAATTGTAGAATAGACACAATTAAAACACTAAAACATGAAGATAATTGCATGATGTAGTTCTATCTGCGTTTTTACATCATTGGGGGTAGGATCCATTCCATTGTATTGGGTCAATTCATGTAATTAATTGAATAACTTACTTTGTTTTCACAGTTGAGCTTTGCGCCAGAGGCCACGAGGATCTGTAGGATCTTGAGGTGACCGAACCAGGCTGCCAGCAGCAGAGGATTCATACCAAACTGAGAAGGGACAGCATGTTGTAGAAATAGAATGAACACACAAGTATCTGCTGCTGTTCACTTTACTCACCCTCTTCTGGACTCGCAGCCAATTTGATCTCCATGATTATGTAGCCTACATCTCTGCCTCATATATAACATGTGCCTTCAGAAAGTATTTTCCCCTTGACTTATTCCAAATGTTGTTTTAAAGCCTGATATTCAACATGGATGAAATTGTTATTTTTTCACCCATCTTAACACAATACCCCATAACGACAAAGTGAAAACATGTTTTTAGAAAGTGTTGCTAATTTATTGTTAATTAAATACAAAAATATCAAATGTACATAAGTGTTCACACCCATGAGTCAATACATGTTAGAATCACACCTGAGAACACATGGATTGTACAATATTTGCACATTATTATTTGAAAGATTCTTCAAGCTCTGTCAAGTTGATTGTTGATCATTGCTAGACAGCCAGTTTCAAGTCTTTCCATAGATTTTCAAGCCGATTTAAGTCAAAGCTGTAACTACAGTAGGCCACTCAGGAACATTCAATGTTGTCTTGGTAAGCAACTCCAGTGTATATTTGGCCTTGTGTTTTAGGTTATTGCCCTGCTGAAAAGGGAATTTGTCTCTGTGTCAAGTGTGCTCCCTCTCCGGCCTCTAGGTCACAAGGCTGCTCGTTATGGCGCACACTTGTCACCATCGTTACGCGCACCTGCGTGTCGTCAGACTCACCTGGACTCCATCACTTCCCTGATTACCTTCCCTATATATGTCACTCCCTTTGGTTCCTTCCCCAGGCCGTATTGTTTCTGTATTATGTCTGTGTGCTGTTAGTGGTTCTTGTTTTGTATTATGGTCCGTTTATTTTATTAAAACACTTGCTCCCTGAACTTGCTTCCCGACTCTCAGCGCACATTGTTACACCCAGTGTCTGTTAGAAAGCAGATTTAGCCAGGTTCTTCTAGGATGTTGCCTGCGCTTAACTTCATTCTGTTTCTTTTTATTTAAAAAAAACTAACTAGTCCTTGCCTATGACAAGCATACAGTGCCTTGCAAAAGTATTCATCCCCCTTGGCATTTTTCCTATTTTGTTGTATTACAACCTGTAATTTAAATACATTTTTATTCGGATTTCATGTAATGGACATACACAAAATAGTCCAAATTGGGGAAGTGAAATTTAAAAAATAACTTGTTTCAAAAAAATAAAAAAATGAACTGAAAAGTGGTGCTTGCATATGTATTCCCCCCCTTTTCTATGAAGCCCCTAAATATGATCTGGTGCAACCAATTACCTTCAGAAGTCACATTACTAGTTAAATAAAGTCCACCTGTGTGCAATCTAAGTGTCACATGATCTGTCACGGGATCTCAGTATATATACACCTGTTCTGAAAGAGTCTGCAACTTCACTAAGCAAGCGGCACCACCAAGCAAGAGGCACCATGAAGACCAAGGAGCTCTCCAAACAGGTCAGGGACAAAGTTGTGGAGAAGTATAGATCAGGGTTGGGTTATAAAAAACTATCTGAAACTTTGAACATCCCACGAAGCACCATTAAATCCATTATTAAAAAATGGAAAGAATATGGCACCACAACAAACATGCCAAGAGAGGGCCGCCCACCAAAACTCATGGACCAGGCAAGGAGGGCATTAATCAGACAGGCAACAAAGAGAACAAAGATAGGAAGGAGCTCCACAGCGGCGATAGGAGTATCTGTCCATAGGACCACTTTAAGCAGTACACTCCACAGAGCTGGCAAAAAAAGCCATTGCTTAAAGAACAAAAA
Organism: Oncorhynchus mykiss; assembly: GCF_057628025.1. NCBI lineage: Eukaryota > Metazoa > Chordata > Actinopteri > Salmoniformes > Salmonidae > Oncorhynchus > Oncorhynchus mykiss. Next base: position 82,242,165 of record NC_143027.1, read on the forward strand.
TAAGCAAACACGTTTGGTGTTTGCCAAAAGGCACGTGGGCGACTCCCCAAACATATGGAAGAAGGTACTCTGGTCAGATGAGACTAAAATTGAGCTTTTTGGCCATCAAGGAAAACGCTATATCTGGCGCAAACCCAACACCTCTCATCACTCTGAGATACTAAACGATATCATAACCGCCATCGATAAAAGACAGTACTGTGCAGCCGTCTTCATCGCCCTGGCCAAGGCTTTCGACTCTGTCACTCACCGTATTCTCATCGGTAGACTCAACAGCCTTGGTTTCTCAAATGACTGCCTCACCTGGTTCACCAACTACTTCTCAGATAGAATTCAGTGTGTCAAATCGGAGGGCCTGTTGTCCAGACCTCTGGCAGTCTCTATGGGGGTACCACAGGGTTCAATTCTCGGGCAGACTCTTTTCTCTGTATATATCAATGATGTCACTCTTGCTGCGGGTGATTCCTTGATCCACCTCTATGCAGACGACACCATTCTGTATACTTCTAGCCCTTCTTTGGACACTGTGTTAACAAACCTCCAAACGAGCTTCAATGCCATACAACACTCCTTCTGTGGCCTCCAACTGCTCTTAAACGCTAGTAAAACTAAATACATGCTCTTCAACCGATCGCTGCTCGCACCCGCTCGCCCGACTTGTGTCATTACTGGACGGTTCTGACTTAGAATATGTGGACAACTACAAATACCTAGGTGTATGGCTAGACTGTAAACTCTCCTTCCAGACTCATATTAAGCATCTCCAATCCAAAATTAAATCTAGAATCTATTTCACAACAAAGCCTCCTTCACTCACGCTGCCAAACATACCCTCGTAAAACTGACTATCCTACCGATCCTCGACTTCGGCGACGTCATCTACAAAATAGCCTCCAACACACCAACTCAGCAAACTGGATGCAGTCTATCACTGTGCCATCCGATTTGTCACCAAGCCCCATATACCACCCATCACTGCGTCCTGTATGTTCTCATCGGCTGGCCCTCGCTACATATTCGGCTGACCCACTGGCTCCAGGTCATCTATAAGTCTTTGCTAGGTAAAGCTCTGCCTCATCTCAGCTCACTGGTCACCATAACAACACCCACCCGTAGCACACGCTCCAGCAGGTGTATCTCACTGGTCATCCCCAAAGCCAACAACTCCTTTGGCTGCCTTTCCTTCCAGTTCTCTGCTGCCAATGACTGGAACAAATTGCAAAAATCGCTGAAGTTGGAAACTTATGTCTCCCTCAATAATTTTAAGCATCAGCTATCTGAGCAGCTTACCAATCACTGCAGCTGTACACAGCCCATCTGTAATAGACAATCCAACTACCTAACTCTTTTGCACACCAGTATTTCTACTTGCACATCATCATCTGCACATCTATCACCCCAGTGTTAATTTGCTAAATTGTAATTACTTCACTACTATGGCCTATTTATTGCCTTACCTCCTTACTCCATTTGCACACACTGTATATGTATATTTCTATTGTGTTATTGATTGTACTTTTGTTAATCCCATGTGTAACTCTTATTTTTTGTTGCACTGCTTTGCTTTATCTTGGCCAGGTTGCAGTTGTAAATGAGAACTTGTTCTCAACTGGCCTACCTGGTTAAAACATTTTTTAAATAACCATGTTTTTTTATCGGCAGGGACTGAGAAACTGGTCAGAATTGAACGAATGATGGATGGCACTAAATACAGGGAAATTCTTGAGGGAAACCTGTTTCAGTCTTCCAGAGATTTGAGAGTTCACCATCCAGCAGGACAATGGCCCTAAGCATACTGCTAAAGCAACACTCGAGTGGTTTAAGGGGAAACATTTAATTGTCTTGGAATGGCCTAGTCAAAGCCCAGACCTCAATCCAATTGAGAATCTGTGGTATGACTTAAGATTGCTGTACACCAACGGAACACAACCAAATTGAAGGAGATGGAGCAGTTTTGCAAAACTCCCAGTGGCAAGATGTGCCAAGCTTATAGAGACATATCCCAAGAGACTTGCATCTGTAATTTCTGCAAAAGGTGGCTCTACAAAGTTTTGACTTGAGGGGGAATAGTTATGCACGCTCAAGTTCTGTTTTTTTGTCTTATTTCTTGTTTGTTTCACAATAAAAAATATTTTGCAGCTTCAAAGTGGTAGGCATGTTGTGTTGTGTTCACTCTGTCATGTAGGTTAGTATTGTGGAGTAACTACAATGTTGTTGATCCATCCTCAGTTTACTCCTATCACAGCCATTCAACTCTAACTGTTTTATAGTCACCATTGGCCTCATGGTGAAATCCCTGAGTGGTTTCCATCCTCTCCGGCAACTGAGTTAGGAAAGATGCCTGTATCTGCTCAAAAGGATATTCCATGTCTGCTTTTGTTTTACTCAAAGCCCTTCTTTGCAAGGCATTAGAACATGTCCTTGGTCTTTGTCATTGAATCTGTGTTGGAAATTCACCGCTCGACTGAGGGAACTTATACAATTATATGTGTGTGTGTAACAGTATAACTTTACACCGTCCCCTCGCCGGGTAAAGAGAGGAGGTAGTCATTCAGAAATCATGTTAAACACTATTATTGCACCATGCAATTGATTATGTGACTTGTCCAGCACATTTTTACTCCTGAATTTATTTGGGCTTGGCGGTTGAATACTTATTGACTCAAGACATTTCAGCTTTTATTTTTTTAAATTAATTTGTAAACACTTCTAAAAACATAATTACACTTTGACATTATGAGGTATTGTGTGTAGGCCAGTGACACAATCTCAATTGAATACATTTTAAATTCAGGCCGTAACACAACAACATTTGGAAAAAGTCAAGGGGTGGGAATACCTTTTGAATGTAATGTATACAGTGCATTCGGAAAGTATTCAGACCACTTGACTTTTTCCAAATGTGGTTATGTTACAGCCTTATTCTAAAATGGATTAAATACTTTTTCCCTCATCAATCTACACACAATATCCCATAATGACAAAGAAAAAAATGGGTTTTATAATTGTTTTCAAGCTATGAGACTCGATATTGAACTCAGGTGCATCCTGTTTCCATACAACTTGATTGGAGTCCACCTGTGGTAAATTCAATGTATTGGACATGATTTGGAAAGGCACACGCCTGTCTATGTAAGGTCCCACAGTTGGCAGTGCATGTCAGAGCAAAAACCAAGCCATGAGGTCAAAGGAATTTTCCATAGAGCTCCGAGACAGGATTGTGTCGAGGCACAGATCTGGGTAAGGGCACACCAAAAAAAATCTGCAGCATTGAAGGTCCCCAACAACACGGTGGCCTCCATCATTCTTAAATGGAAGAAGTTTGGAACCACCAAGACTCTTCCTAGAGCTGGCCACCCAGCCAAACTGAGCAATCGGGGGAGAAGGGCCTTGGTCAGGGAGGTGACCAAGAACCCAATGGTCACTCTGACAGAGCTTCAGAGTTGCTCTGTAGAGATGGGAGAACCTTACAGAAGGACATCTCTGCAGCACTCCAACAATCTGGCCTTTACGATAGAGTGGCCAGACGGAAGCCACTCCTCAATAGAAGGCACAAGACAGGTAACTTAGAGTTTGCAAAAAGGCACCTAAAGGACTCTCAGACCATGAGAAACAAGATTCTGTGGTCTGATGAAAACAAGATTGAACTCTTTGACCTGAATGCCAAGCTTCACGTCTGGAGGAATCCTGGCACCATCCCTAAGGTGAAGCATGGTGGAGGCAGCATCATGTCTGGAGGAATCCTGGCACCATCCCTACGGTGAAGCATGGTGGTGGCAGCATCATGCTGTGGGGATGTTTTCAGCGGCAGGGACTGGGAGACTAGTCAGGATCAAGAGAAAGAATAACGGAGCAAAGTACAGAGAGATCCTTGATGAAAATCTGCTCTAGAGCGCTCAGGACCTCAGACTGGGGTGAAGGTTCACCTTCCAACAGCTCATCGACCCCAAGCACATAGTCAAGACAACGCAGGAGTGGCTTCGGGCAAACCTCTGAATGTCCTTGGGTGGCCAAGCCAGAGCCCGGGCTTGAACCTAATCTAACATCTCTGGAGAGACCTGAAAATAGCTGTGCAGCGACGCTCCCCATCCAACCTGACAGATCTTGAGAGGATCTGCAGAGAAAAATGGGAGAAACTCCCCAAATATAGGTGTGCCAAGCTTGTAGCGTCATACCCAAGAAGACTTGAGGATGTAATCGCTGCCAAAGGTGCTCCAACAAAGTACTGAGTAAAGGGTCTGAATACTTATGTAAATGTGATATTTCAGTTTATTTCAAAATTTATAGAAACCTGATTATTCCTTGCTATTACAGGCTATTTTGTGTAGATTGAAAAGGAATTAAAACAGTTTCATCCATTTTAGAATAAGGCAGTAATGTAACAAAATGTTTAAAAAGTCAACGGGTCTGAATATTTTGTAGGTTAATTTAGAATGTAGGCTACAACCTTATGTCTGTTGTAATTAAGAATATTGCAGTAGCACAAGCAGGACACAGTCAACACATTGCAGTGGCAAAACACATGAAATCACCATTTAGACTGCCTGTCTGTGTCTTACTTGTGTTTGATGAAATATTCATCATCACAGTCATTATAATGCCAGTGTCCTGAGACAAAGGGTGTTTACTGTGTGTGTGCATACATGTGTGTGTGTGCGGGTGTGTGTGCGAGCATGCACTTTTGTGTGTGTCTGTGCAGAGAACCAGACAAGAAACACTGAGTAAGGTCATTTCTATGACCCCCCACGTCTACGCTGATGAATATGAAGGGGTCTCTAACTGTTACCTCATTATACACCCAAATGAACTGCATTACAGAGACAGAGTTGTCTCAAGGGCTCATAAACAAAGGTGGGATGTTATGAGCAATTTTACGCACAGTTCATTAGAAAATGCAGATGATGGCTGAGTAACTGCAATAAACTTTGTGAGGCCATAGCCCACAATAAAATACTGTCTGTATGAGTGTGAGTGTGTGTTTGTGAGTGTGAGTGTAAGCATGAGTGTGAGTGTAAGCGTGAGTGTAAGTGTAAGCGTGAGTGTGAGCGTGTGTGTGTACCTACACTGTCCTCCACATCCACCTCATTATTATGGTCTAGTAACAGACGTAGAGCCTGCTCGTTCCCAGCCCCTGCCGCCCAGTGCAGCGCTGTACGGCCTTTCTGTGGAGAGCAAGAGGAGGAAGAGAGAGAAAACATAATGAGAATGGTGAGAGAGGAGGAGCGAGAGAAACACAATAGAGAGGAGAAACAACACGATAGAGAGGAGAGAGAAACAACACGGTAGAGAGGAGAGAGTAACACGATAGAGAGGAGAGAGAGTAACAACATAGAGAGGAGAGAGAGTAACAACACGATAGAGAGGAGAGAGAAACAATACAATAGAGAGGAGAGAGAAACAACACGATAGAGAGGAGAGAGAAACAACACGATAGAGAGGAGAGAGAGAGAAACAACACGATAGAGAGGAGAGAGAGAGAAACAACATGATAGAGAGGAGAGAGAGAAACAACACGATAGAGAGGAGAGAGAGAAACAACACGATAGAGAAACAACACGATAGAGAGGAGAGAGGAGAGAGAAACAACATGATAGAGAGGAGAGAAACAACACGATAGAGAGGAGAGAGTAACACGATAGAGAGGAGAGAGAGTAACAACATAGAGAGGAGAGAGAGTAACAACACGATAGAGAGGAGAGAGAAACAACACGATAGAGAGGAGAGAGAAACAACACGATAGAGAGGAGAGAAACAACACGATAGAGAGGAGAGAGTAACAACACGATAGAGAGGAGAGAGAGAGAAACAACACGATAGAGAGGAGAGAGAGAGAAACAACATGATAGAGAGGAGAGAGAGAAACAACACGATAGAGAGGAGAGAGAGAGAAACAACACGATAGAGAAACAACAGCCCCAGCCGTTCCCAGCCCCTGCCGCCCAGTGCAGCGCTGTACGGCCTTTCTGTGGAGAGCAAGAGGAGGAAGAGAGAGAAAACATAATGAGAATGGTGAGAGAGGAGGAGCGAGAGAAACACAATAGAGAGGAGAAACAACACGATAGAGAGGAGAGAGAAACAACACGGTAGAGAGGAGAGAGTAACACGATAGAGAGGAGAGAGAGTAACAACATAGAGAGGAGAGAGAGTAACAACACGATAGAGAGGAGAGAGAAACAATACAATAGAGAGGAGAGAGAAACAACACGATAGAGAGGAGAGAGAAACAACACGATAGAGAGGAGAGAGAGAGAAACAACACGATAGAGAGGAGAGAGAGAGAAACAACATGATAGAGAGGAGAGAGAGAAACAACACGATAGAGAGGAGAGAGAGAAACAACACGATAGAGAAACAACACGATAGAGAGGAGAGAGGAGAGAGAAACAACATGATAGAGAGGAGAGAAACAACACGATAGAGAGGAGAGAGTAACACGATAGAGAGGAGAGAGAGTAACAACATAGAGAGGAGAGAGAGTAACAACACGATAGAGAGGAGAGAGAAACAACACAATAGAGAGGAGAGAGAAACAACACGATAGAGAGGAGAGAGAAACAACACGATAGAGAGGAGAGAGAAACAACACGATAGAGAGGAGAGAGAAACAACACGATAGAGAGGAGAGCGTAACAACAGCAGAACATATCGAGGGGATGGCGAAATACATTTGAATGTGAAATGCTTTTGATGTGTTTTTAGTGTGTAGCTGTTCTTTCATATTGTTGTTTTACAGCCGCAAACCAAATCGCCCAATGTAGGACAATAAAATGTTCTGAATCAGAATGAAATAAAACACAACAATAATGTAGGCATGAAAGGTGGTTTATCTGCAGTGGACGTGAGCATGCAGATAAAGAAGCTTGAGGTAGACAGAAGCTCTCTCCCTTTCCACTGGAACAGATACAGTAACAGCTCTGAAAGGTTATGTAAAGTCTAGGTTAAGATACTTCCACTATATAACCACATAGACAGCTTCATACTTTCATGATCCCTGCAGGGTAATTCAGTTCATCAAGACACAGAGAAGAAAACAAGTTGCATGCTATATTTTACTGCAAAAAAAAAAAAAAAAAAACTTTTATTATGCAACTTATTTGCAAGAACATTGAGTGAGAAACAGTTAACGACCTAGCGGTGAAACCTTGGGCCATGCTAGCCAAGAGAAACAAGTCGGATGGTGTTATTTCACCACAGTGAGGTGAAATCCGGGTCATATCCTTTTCCCGGGACAACAAGATGCTGGTTTCCTTTTCTTCAAGGAACAGGAACAGGAACAAAGCTACAGCTGCTAAAGCGTTGGCAGTGGCAGTGTGGCACTGACTGACTGGCATCGACTCTGTCAGATCAAATCCTTCCTGGGTATTTGCACTGTGGTTTACTAATGGGAATTAGTACAGCTTAGTATAAGTTTTGTGGAATTAGTAGAAGTTCTTGTGAACTCACTTTCAGTCAGGTTTCAAGACAACAATAGTCATTATCATGAAAAACATGCATCGCATCCCGTATTCAATTGACAGTGGTAAACTATTGTGTGTATGTGTGTGTGCATGCGTATCTGCCAACGACTGTGACTGTGTGTGTATGCTCTCCAATCCCGTTCATGTACTCACTTTGTTTTTGGCCTTGATGTCCACTCCTTTCTTCATCAGCTCCCGCATTTTGTCCGTGTCGTTCCTCTTTGCTGCATCGTGGAACTCCTTCTCAGACCGGAGCACTGTGAACAGACATGGGCCATGGAAAGTAGGATGGGAGAAACAAGCATCAGGCTCTTATCTCTGTTCACAAGGAGGGGGCAGGTAGCCAAGTGTTTAGAGCGTTGGGCCAGTAACCGAAAGGTTGCAAGATCAAATCCCCGAGCTGACAAGGTAAAAATCTGTCATTCTGTCCCTGGCTGTCATTGTAAATAAGAATTTCTTATCTCTTAAATATCTATCCAATGGATTTTGTGAGCCCTGTCATGCAGCCCGACAACCATCATATTGCAATATGACATAGCCTAGTATTTGAACTGGCTTCAGTTCATGGTAGCTCTTATCAATTAATCAATTATTCTGACTGAATCTGTTCGATTACAGTGTCCGCGCGTGCAATAACCTGCTAAAGGCAGGCTGCCTAGACAAGTACAGTATATAGGCCAGATGAGCAGAGTAGGCATCACAAAAACCAATACATACAGCTATTCCGTTAGTAATGAGAGAATTATAAATTCTTACAGATATCATCCTCTGAAACCAGATCGTCCTCCATTCTGTCAGTGATTCCAAAACGGCACTGATTCAGTTGATTTCATTTTTTGTCGTAATCCGCGATCTGATTCCCATCAAATAGTCGATTATCTGGATCCAGCGATTCTACTATGCAGTCAAAGTGCCGCACACATCCGGGTGTTGAGTGTTGAGCGCAGAGGGACCAGCCCACATTCATTGCCTATCATTTAGATATGAGAGAGAACAACTGGAACGATCTATCATCTCAGATCGCAATAATATTTAGCCTGTAATGCTGCGCATAGATGTAAACTAGGCTTTCTGCCTCACATAAAGGCTTATAATACTGTATTATGGCGCCTAATGTGTGTAGCCTAATAACAATATTTTTGGTGTTTTAAACCAGCTTGGTTGTTATTTATTACGCAGTATATATTCTTACAAGTCATTATAGTTCATGATCTATAAAACATCATACAGACTTTAATAACCACTTATGAGTGGTTATGGACGCTTATAGTCAGTGTCTTAACACATAGTTATGATAAAGCATTATAGGTCGGTACTTCATAGAAAGTTTAACCGAATATAATTTAATTGAGAAAAAATGTTGAAACCCTGGACTGTTTGCTCATAGCTGACACAATCACATTTCTTGGGAAATCTACTCTCTCATCTTATGGCAAACACATCTCAGCCTTCTGTATCAATGGGGCGAGAGAGAGAGAACAGTCAATAAGAAACCCCCGACTGTTTGCTCATAGCTGACAATACTGAAACTAAAGAAAAATCTTTGCCAGTCATCATGTATTCCACAAGAGGGAGACATCTCTAAGCAATTCCTTACGATGTAGGTATCTGCCGTTTGAAGTAGCCAGTATGTATCTCTTATCACACTATACTTGCATTCTCATGTTTCTTTAACTCCCATCGTATTTATCTGTTGTTGATTATGGTGATAGTATTTATCAAAGTGCAACTGCTACTACTCTTAAACCTTTGGATGCCATCTACCATAGTGCCCTTCGTTTCATTACAGGTAACAGTTTTGATACTCATTACTGCATCTTGTATCATCTCATCTAACTTTGGTGTTGAAGTATAGACACCTGATTTGTGATGTTTTATTTGTGCTTCCCATGACTGTGTTTTTGTATTCTAATGTTTAAATACAGTACCAGTCAAAAGTTTGGACACAGTTACTCATTCCAGGGTTTTTTCTTTATTTTTTTTTGTATTTTCTACATAGTAGAATAATAGTAAAGACATCTAAACTATGAAATAACACATATGGAATCATTTAGTAATCAAACAAGTATTAAACAAATCAAAATATATTTTACATTCGATTCTTCAAAGTAGCCACCCGTTGCCTTGATGACAGCTTTGCACACTCTTGGCATTCTCTCAACCAGCTTCATGAGGTAGTCATCTGGAATGCATTTTAATTAACAGGTGTGCCTTGTCAAAAGTTAATTTGTGGAATTTGTTTCCTTCTTAATGCGTTTGAGCCAATCAGTTGTGTTGTGACATGAGGGGGTATACAGAAGATAGTCCTATTTGGTAAAAAATCAAGTCCATATTATGGCAAGAACAGATCAAATAAGCAAAGAGAAACGACAGTCCGTCATTACTTTAAGACATGAAGGTTAATCAATACAGAAAATTTGAAGAACTTTTAACTTTCTTCAAGTGCAGTCACAAAAACCATCAAGCGCTATGATGAAACTGGCTCTCATGAGGACCGCCACAGGAAAGGAAGACCCAGAGTTACCTCTGCTGCACAGGATAAGTTCATTAGAGTTTCCAGCCCCAGAAATTGCAACCCAAATAAATGCTTCACAGATTTCAAGAAACAGACACATCTCAACATCAACTGTTCAGAGGAGACTGCATGAATCAGGCCTTCATGGTTGAATTGCTGCAAAGAAACCACTACTAAAGAACACCAATAAGAAGAAGAGACTTGCTTGGGCCAAGAAACATGAGCAATCGACATTAGACTGGTGGAAATCTGTCCTTTGGTCTGATGAGTCCAAATGTAATATTTTTGGTTCCAACCTGTGTCTTTGTGAGATGCAGAGTAGGCGAACGTATGATCGCCGCATGTGTGGTTCCCACCGTGAAGCTCGGAGGAGGAGGTGTGATGGTGTGGGGGTGCTTTGCTGGTGACACTGTCTGTGATTTATTTAGAATTCAAGGCACACTTAAACAATATGGCTACCACAGCATTCTGCAGCGATACCAGATGACCTTGTCTCCACAATCACCCGACCTCAAGAAAAAGCATGTATTCCTGTCATTATTTAATACATTGTCCATAGACTGCTTAAAGGGTAAGAAAACCAATGTGTAATTTTGTAATTTGCATGAACTATCCCTTTAAAGCCTGTTTTTTGCTGGAGGAACATTTGGTTCAGTCGGTGGGACACTGAACCACTTCTGTATGACAGAAGTGGTTCAGAGGATGTTTCATGGGAAGCATGATGGTGCACAAGCTGCCAAAGTCTCTGTGCTGTAGGGAGCCTGTGTGGTCAAATCAAATCAAATCAAATGTTATTTGTCATATGCGCCGAATGCAGGTAGACCTGCTTACTTACAAGCCCTTAACTACCAATGCCGGTTTAATTAAAAAAGTTTTAAGAAAGTATAAACTGAAGTAAACTATAAAAATAATACAAATAAATAGAGAACAAAATAGAAAGTAACGAGGTACTGGTACTGGTACAGAATCAATGTGGAGGCTATATACAGGGGGTACTGGTACAGAGTCAATGTGGAGGCTATATACAGGGGGTACTGGTACAGAGTCAATGTTGAGGCCATATACAGGGGGTACTGGTACAGAGTCAATGTGGAGGCTATATACAGGGGGTACTGGTACAGAGTCAATGTGGAGGCTATATACAGGGGGTACTGGTACAGAGTCAATGTGGAGGCTATATACAGGGGGTACTGGTACAGAGTCAATGTGGAGGCTATATACAGGGGGTACTGGTACAGAGTCAATGTGGAGGCTATATACAGGGGGTACCGGTACAGAGTCAATGTGGAGGCTATATACAGGGGGTACTGGTACAGAGTCAATGTGGAGGCTATATACAGGGGGTACCGGTACAGAGTCAATGTGGAGGCTATATACAGGGGGTACTGGTACAGAGTCAATGTGGAGGCTATATACAGGGGGTACTGGTACAGAGTCAATGTTGAGGCCATATACAGGGGGTACTGGTACAGAGTCAATGTGGAGGCTATATACAGGGGGTACTGGTACAGAGTCAATGTGGAGGCTATATACAGGGGGTACTGGTACAGAGTCAATGTGGAGGCTATATACAGGGGGTACCGGTACAGAGTCAATGTGGAGGCTATATACAGGGGGTACCGGTACAGAGTCAATGTGGAGGCTATAGACAGGGGGTACCGGTACAGAGTCAATGTGGAGGCTGTATACAGGGGGTACCGGTACAGAGTCAATGTGGAGGCTATATACAGGGGGTACCGGTACAGAGTCAATGTGGAGGCTATATACAGGGGGTACTGGTACAGAGTCAATGTGGAGGCTATATACAGGGGGTACTGGTACAGAGTCAATGTTGAGGCCATATACAGAGGGTACTGGTACAGAGTCAATGTGGAGGCTATATACAGGGGGTACTGGTACAGAGTCAATGTGGAGGCTATAGACAGGGGGTACCGGTACAGAGTCAATGTGGAGGCTGTATACAGGGGGTACCGGTACAGAGTCAATGTGGAGGCTATATACAGGGGGTACTGGTACAGAGTCAATGTTGAGGCCATATACAGAGGGTACTGGTACAGAGTCAATGTGGAGGCTATATACAGGGGGTACTGGTACAGAGTCAATGTGGAGGCTATAGACAGGGGGTACCGGTACAGAGTCAATGTGGAGGCTGTATACAGGGGGTACCGGTACAGAGTCAATGTGGAGGCTATATACAGGGGGTACCGGTACAGAGTCAATGTGGAGGCTATATACAGGGGGTACTGGTACAGAGTCAATTTTGTCGTGCCCTCTTCATGACTGTCGATGAGAATGGGGGCGTGTTCAGTCCTCTTTTTCCTGTAGTCCACAATCATCTCCTTTGTCTTGATCACATTGAGGGAGAGGTTGTTGTCCTGGCACAACACAGCCAGGTCTCTGACCTCCCTATAGGCTGTCTCGTTGTTGTCGGTGATCAGGCCTACCAACTGTTGTGTCGTCTGCAAACTTAATGATGGTGTTGGAGTCATGCCTGGCCATGCAGTTATGGGTGAACAGGGAGTACAGGAGGGGACTGAGTACGCACCCCTGGGGAGCTCCAGTGTTGAGGATCACCGTGGCGGATGTGTTGCTACCTACCCTCATCACCTGGGGGTGGCCCGTCAGGAAGTCCAGGATCCAGTTGCAGAGGGATGTGTTTAGTCCCAGGATCCTTAGCTTAGTGATGAGCTTTGAGGGTACTATGGTGTTGAATGCTGAGCTGTAGTCAATGAATAGCATTCTCACATAAGTGTTCATTTTGTCCAGGTGGGAAAGGGCAGTGTGGAGTGCAATAGAGATTGCATCATCTGTGGATCTGTTTGGGCGGTATGCAAATTGGAGTGGGTCTAGGGTTTCTGGGATAATGGTGTTGATGTGAGCCATTACCAACCTTTCAAAGCACTTCATGGCTATGGACGTGAATGCTACGGGCCTGTAGTCATTTAGGCAGGTTGCCTTTGTGTTCTTGGGCACAGGGATTATGGTGGTCTGCTTGAAACATGTTGGTTTTACAGACTCAATCAGAGACATGCTGGTAATCCGTCTGGATTATGTTGACCTGTTTAAAGGTCTTATATCGGCTGCGACAAGCGCGATCACACAGTTTTCTGGAACAGCTGGTGCTCTCATGCATTTTTTCGGTGTTGCTTGCCTCGAAGCGCGCATAGAGGTAATTTAGCTCGTCTGGTAAGTAAGTGTCACTGGGCAGCTCGCGGGTGTGTTTCCCTTTGTAGTCCGTAATAGTTTGCAAGCCCTGCCACATCCGATGAACATCGGAGCCGGTGTTGTACAATTCAATCTTAGTCCTGTATTGACGCTTTGCCTATTTGATGGTTCATCGGAGGGCATAGCAGGCTTTCTTATACGCGTCTGGGTTAGAGCCTCTCTCCATGAAAGCAGCAACTCTACCCTTTAGCTCAGTGTGGATGTTGCCTGTAATGCATGGCTTCTGGTTGGGGTATGTACGGTCACTGTGGGGACAACATCATCGATGGTGTTTAACCAAGGGTTCTGTACAGCAGGGAGCCTGTGTGATGGTGTTTAACCAAGGTCTCTGTACTGAGGGAGCCTGTGTGATGGTGTTTAACCAAGGTCTCTGTGCTGCAGGGAGCCTGTGTGATGGTGTTTAACCAAGGTCTCTGTGCTGCAGGGAGCCTGTGTGATGGTGTTTAACCAAGGTCTCTGTGCTGCAGGGAGCCTGTGTGATGGTGTTTAACCAAGGTCTCTGTACTGCAGGGAGCCTGTCTGATGGTGTTTAACCAAGGTCTCTGTACTGCAGGGAGCCTGTGTGATGGTGTTTAACCAAGGTCTCTGTACTGCAGGGAGCCTGTCTGATGGTGTTTAACCAAGGTCTCTGTACTGCAGGGGGCCTGTGTGATGGTGTTTAACCAAGGTCTCTGTGCTGCAGGGAGCCTGTGTGATGGTGTTTAACCAAGGGCTCTGTACTGCAGGGAGCCTGTGTGATGGTGTTTAACCAAGGTCTCTGTACAGCAGGGAGCCTGTGTGATGGTGTTTAACCAAGGTCTCTGTACTGAGGGAGCCTGTGTGATGGTGTTTAACCAAGGTCTCTGTACTGAGGGAGCCTGTGTGATGGTGTTTAACCAAGGTCTCTGTACAGCAGGGAGCCTGTCTGATGGTGTTTAACCAAGGGCTCTGTACTGCAGGGGGCCTGTGTGATGGTGTTTAACCAAGGTCTCTGTACAGCAGGGAGCCTGTGTGATGGTGTTTAACCAAGGTCTCTGTACAGCAGGGAGCCTGTCTGATGGTGTTTAACCAAGGGCTCTGTACTGCAGGGGGCCTGTGTGATGGTGTTTAACCAAGGGCTCTGTACTGCAGGGGGCCTGTGTGATGGTGTTTAACCAAGGGCTCTGTACTGCAGGGGGCCTGTGTGATGGTGTTTAACCAAGGGCTCTGTACTGCAGGGGGCCTGTGTGATGGTGTTTAACCAAGGGCTCTGTACTGCAGGGAGCCTGTCTGATGGTGTTTAACCAAGGTCTCTGTACTGCAGGGAGCCTGTGTGATGGGGTTTAACCAAGGTCTCTGTACTGCAGGGAGCCTGTCTGATGGTGTTTAACCAAGGTCTCTGTACAGCAGGGAGCCTGTCTGATGGTGTTTAACCAAGGTCTCTGTACTGCAGGGAGCCTGTGTGATGGTGTTTAACCAAGGTCTCTGTACAGCAGGGAGCCTGTGTGATGGTGTTTAACCAAGGGCTCTGTACTGCAGGGGGCCTGTGTGATGGTGTTTAACCAAGGTCTCTGTACAGCAGGGGGCCTGTGTGATGGTGTTTAACCAAGGTCTCTGTACTGCAGGGGGCCTGTGTGATGGTGTTTAACCAAGGTCTCTGTACTGCAGGGAGCCTGTCTGATGGTGTTTAACCAAGGTCTCTGTACTGCAGGGGGCCTGTGTGATGGGGTTTAACCAAGGTCTCTGTACAGCAGGGAGCCTGTCTGATGGTGTTTAACCAAGGTCTCTGTACTGCAGGGAGCCTGTGTGATGGTGTTTAACCAAGGTCTCTGTACTGAGGGAGCCTGTGTGATGGTGTTTAACCAAGGTCTCTGTGCTGCAGGGAGCCTGTGTGATGGTGTTTAACCAAGGTCTCTGTACTGCAGGGAGCCTGTGTGATGGTGTTTAACCAAGGGCTATGTACTGCAGGGAGCCTGTGTGATGGTGTTTAACCAAGGTCTCTGTACTGAGGGAGCCTGTGTGATGGTGTTTAACCAAGGTCTCTGTACTGCAGTGAGCCTGTGTGATGGTGTTTAACCAAGGTCTCTGTACTGCAGGGAGCCTGTCTGATGGTGTTTAACCAAGGTCTCTGTACTGCAGGGAGCCTGTCTGATGGTGTTTAACCAAGGGCTCTGTACTGCAGGGAGCCTGTGTGATGGTGTTTAACCAAGATCTCTGTACTGAGGGAGCCTGTGTGATGGTGTTTAACCAAGGTCTCTGTACAGCAGGGAGCCTGTGTGATGGTGTTTAACCAAGGTCTCTGTACAGCAGGGAGCCTGTGTGATGGTGTTTAACCAAGGTCTCTCTACTGCAGGGGGCCTGTCTGATGGTGTTTAACCAAGGTCTCTGTACTGCAGGGGGCCTGTGTGATGGTGTTTAACCAAGGTCTCTGTACTGAGGGAGCCTGTGTTATGGTGTTTAACCAAGGTCTCTCTACAGCAGGGAGCCTGTCTGATGGTGTTTAACCAAGGGCTCTGTACTGCAGGGAGCCTGTCTGATGGTGTTTAACCAAGGTCTCTCTACTGCAGGGAGCCTGTCTGATGGTGTTTAACCAAGGTCTCTCTACTGCAGGGTGCCTGTGTGATGGTGTTTAACCAAGGTCTCTGTACAGCAGGGGGCCTGTGTGATGGTGTTTAACCAAGGTCTCTGTACTGAGGGAGCCTGTGTGATGGTGTTTAACCAAGATCTCTGTACTGCAGGGAGCCTGTCTGATGGTGTTTAACCAAGGGTTCTGTACAGCAGGGAGCCTGTGTGATGGTGTTTAACCAAGGTCTCTGTACTGCAGGGAGCCTGTGTGATGGGGTTTAACCAAGGTCTCTGTACTGCAGGGGGCCTGTGTGATGGTGTTTAACCAAGGTCTCTCTACTGCAGGGAGCCTGTGTGATGGTGTTTAACCAAGATCTCTGTACTGCAGGGAGCCTGTCTGATGGTGTTTAACCAAGGTCTCTGTACTGAGGGAGCCTGTGTGATGGGGTTTAACCAAGGTCTCTGTACAGCAGGGAGCCTGTGTGATGGTGTTTAACCAAGGTCTCTGTACTGAGGGAGCCTGTGTGATGGTGTTTAACCAAGGTCTCTGTACAGCAGGGAGCCTGTCTGATGGTGTTTAACCAAGGTCTCTGTACTGCAGGGAGCCTGTGTGATGGTGTTTAACCAAGGGCTCTGTACTGCAGGGGGCCTGTGTGATGGTGTTTAACCAAGGTCTCTGTACTGAGGGAGCCTGTGTGATGGTGTTTAACCAAGGGCTCTGTACAGCAGGGAGCCTGTGTGATGGTGTTTAACCAAGGTCTCTGTACAGCAGGGAGCCTGTGTGATGGTGTTTAACCAAGGTCTCTGTACAGCAGGGAGCCTGTGTGATGGTGTTTAACCAAGGTCTCTGTACAGCAGGGAGCCTGTGTGATGGTGTTTAACCAAGGGCTCTGTACTGCAGGGGGCCTGTGTGATGGTGTTTAACCAAGGTCTCTGTGCTGCAGGGAGCCTGTGTGATGGTGTTTAACCAAGGTCTCTGTACAGCAGGGAGCCTGTCTGATGGTGTTTAACCAAGGTCTCTGTACTGCAGGGGGCCTGTGTGATGGTGTTTAACCAAGGTCTCTGTACTGCAGGGAGCCTGTGTGATGGTGTTTAACCAAGGTCTCTGTACAGCAGGGAGCCTGTCTGATGGTGTTTAACCAAGGTCTCTGTACTGCAGGGAGCCTGTGTGATGGTGTTTAACCAAGGGCTCTGTACTGCAGGGGGCCTGTGTGATGGTGTTTAACCAAGGTCTCTGTACAGCAGGGAGCCTGTGTGATGGTGTTTAACCAAGGTCTCTCTACTGCAGGGAGCCTGTGTGATGGTGTTTAACCAAGGGCTCTCTACTGCAGGGAGCCTGTGTGATGGTGTTTAACCAAGGGCTCTGTACTGCAGGGAGCCTGTGTGATGGTGTTTAACCAAGGTCTCTGTACTGCAGGGGGCCTGTGTGATGGTGTTTAACCAAGATCTGCAATCACATCATTAATGGGATACGTGTTTGGCACCCAACATCCCCTAACAAGTCTCTTGTATGTCCTCTGTGTACTGTTAATATCAGCCACCAGGGGTCCCTGTAAGAGTTCCCCATGCTCATTCCCCTTTCACTGCAAGTCAGTTTTGGTCAAATAGTGTGAATTAGTTTTTATGGCCATGAGGTAGGCGTGACAGAACAGTAAATTGGAGCTGAAATGACTAACAATATTGAGTTTTCTGATGAAACACCTACGTCTTGTAAGCGATGTGAGAGGTATTCACAGTTTGCTCCCTTCTGTCACACAGATGAACAGTGTTCAGTCCTAGCCAGACAGACTGTAGTTCTGTTATGGGTGTTGGCCAATGCACACTGTTGCTATGGGAACTAAGCAGATACAGGTTCCAATAATAAAGTCTCCCCACCACCACACACTGCGAGAAATTATAGGAAAAATAATAAACAAGTTGGCCTTATTAACCAACACATTTAATGTTCACCTCATAATTTTTGTTTTGCTGTGAGATTCATTTGTACAGAGTAGATTGAGTTTCTGCAAGAGGGTTTGGTTTATAAATAACACACGCACATGCTCACACACACACACACACACACACACACACACACACACACACACACACACACACACACACACACACACACACACACACACACACACACACACACAGAGAAAGGTTGACTAGTACATGATCAACTCAACACAGAGAGCCCAGTACCCACACCGTGTCATAGATAGATTCCTCTTCTATCACTACAACACAGAGACCAGTAACCACCCCGTGTCATAGATAGATTCATCTTCTATCACTACAACACAGAGACCAGTAACCACCCCGTGTCATAGATAGATTCATCTTCTATCATTACAACACAGAGACCAGTAACCACCCGTGTCATAGATAGATTCCTCTTCTATCACTACAACACAGAGACCAGTAACCACCCCGTGTCATAGATAGATTCCTCTTCTATCACTACAACACAGCACTAGAGCATCACATTAGTTTGATCATCAATCTAAAACCCTTCACACATTCCCCATGTCCACGCTCATCCCTTAGAAGAGAAATACAGTTGAAGTCAGAAGTTAACATCTTAGCTAAATACATTTGAACTCAGTTTCTCACAATTCCTGACATTTAATCTTAGTAAAAATTCCCTGTTTTAGGTCAGTTAGGATCACCACTTTATTGTAAGAATATGAAATATCAGAATAATAGTAGAGAGAATGATTGATTTCAGCTTTTATTTCTTTCACATTTCCAGTGGGTTAGAAGTTTACATACACTCAATTAGTATTTGGTAGCATTCCCTTTAAATAGTTTAATTTGGGTCAAATGTTTCGGGTAGCCTTCCACAAGCTTCCCACAATAAGTTGGGTGAATTTTAGCCCATTCCTCCTGACAGAGCTGTTGTAACGGACTCAGGTTTGTAGGCCTCCTTGCTCCCACACTCTTTTTCAATTCTGCCCACAAATGTTCTATAGGATTGAGGTCAGGGCTTTGTGATGGCCACTCCAATACCTTGACTTTGTTGTCCTTAAGCCATTTTGCCACAACTTTGGAAGTATGCTTGGGGTCATTGTCCATTTGGAAGACCCATTTGCGACCAAGCTTTAACTTCCTGGCTCATGTCTTAAGATGTTGCTTCAGTATATCCACATAATTTTCCATCCTCATGATTTCATCTATTTTGTGAAGTGCACCAATCCCTCCTGCAGCAAAGCACCCCCACAACATGATGCTGCCACCCCCGTGCTTCACGGTTGGGATGGTGTTCTTCGGCTTGCAAGCCTCCCCCTTTTTCCTGCAAACATAACGATGGTCATTATGGCCAAACAGTTATATTTTTGTTTCATCAGACCAGAGGACATTTCTCCAAAAAGTACAACCTTTGTCCCCATGTGCAATTGCAAACCGTAGTCTGGCTTTTTTATGGCGGTTTTGGAGCAGTGGCTTCTTCCTTGCTGAGCGGCCTTTCAGGTTATGTTGATACAGGACTCGTTTTACTGTGGATATAGATACATCTCCTTCCTGAGCGGTATGACGGCTGCCTGGTCCCATGGTGTTTATACTTACGTCCTATTGTTTGTACAGATGAACGTGGTTCCTTCAGGTGTTTGGAAATTGCTCCCAAGGATGAACCAGACTTGTGGAGGTCTACAATTTTTTACTGAGGTCTTGGCTGATTTCATTTGATTTTCCCATGCAAAGAGGCACTGAGTTTGAAGGTAGGCCTTGAAATACATCCACAGGTACACCTCCAATTAACTCAAATTATGTAAATTAGCCTTTCAGAACTTCTAAAGCCATGACATCATTTTCTGGAGTTTCCAAGCTGTTTAAAGGCACAGTCAATTTAGTGTATGTAAACTTCTGACCCACTGGAATTGTGATACAGTGAATTTAAGTGAATTAATCTGTCTGTAAACAATTGTTGGAAAAACTACTTGTGTCATGCACAAAGTAGATGTCCTAACCGACTTGCCAAAACTATAGTTTGTTAACAAGAAATTTGTGGAGTGGTTGAAAAATGAGTTTTAATGACTCCAACCTAAGTGTATGGAAACTTCTGACTTCAACTGTATGTCATGGTGGTTTGAGAGTGCACGGTTCACACCTGACTAGGAGCTAAGTTTCAGGGATTTGTTTGGATAGAAAAACACACACACACACACACACACACACACACACACACACACACACACACACACACACACACACACACACACACACACACACACACACACACACACACACACACACACACACACACACACACACACCTCTCCTTCTCAGTAACTAAACCACAAGCCCATGTAGTCTTATGACCAGCCAGTCACATATTAAACGATATGTGTAATTTTGGGACAGTAAGGGTAATTTTTTCTCTCTAAATTCACAAACTTTTTCTGAATCCCTTCCATGCCATAACTCTCAATAATTAGGTTTCTCTGTGCCAAGTCTTACTTCACACGGACTGTACGGTAACATCACTGTTATGCAGTGGGCAGTGATTGTTCCCAGTAGTCTCATTGGGCTTGGTTCTGTGTCCCAAATGACCCCCTATTCCCTATATAGTGCACTACCTCTGACTAGAAGGAGTGCATGACATAAGGAATAGGGTGCTGTTAGGGATTTACATTTGGTATTCGATATTGGTTTGTTGGGAAGGAGATGAGGGGCCATACGATGAGTGGGCTGTTGAGCATGATGATATCAGTTCCTCTCTATCTGGTACCCTGTTCTCTTTAATCTAGTTACTGTACTATATAGAGCCCTGTCTCTCTGGTACCCTGTTCTCTTTAATCTAGTTACTGTACTATATAGAGCCCTGTCTCTCTGGTACCCTGTTCTCTTTAATCTAGTTACTGTACTATATAGAGCCCTGTCTCTCTGGTACCCTGTTCTCTATAATCTAGTTACTGTACTATATAGAGCCCTGTCTCTCTGGTACCCTGTTCTCTTTAATCTAGTTACTGTACTATATAGAGCCCTGTCTCTCTGGTACTCTGTTCTCTATAATCTAGTTACTGTACTATATAGAGCCCTGTCTCTCTGGTACCCTGTTCTCTATAATCTGGTTACTGTACTATATAGAGCCCTGTCTCTCTGGTACCCTGTTCTCTTTAATCTAGTTACTGTACTATATAGAGCCCTGTCTCTCTGGTACCCTGTTCTCTATAATCTGGTTACTGTACTATATAGAGCCCTGTCTCTCTGGTACCCTGTTCTCTTTAATCTAGTTACTGTACTATATAGAGCCCTGTCTCTCTGGTACCCTGTTCTCTATAATCTAGTTACTGTACTATATAGAGCCCTGTCTCTCTGGTACCCTGTTCTCTTTAATCTAGTTACTGTACTATATAGAGCCCTGTCTCTCTGGTACCCTGTTCTCTATAATCCAGTTACTGTACTATATAGAGCCCTGTCCCTCTGGTACCCTGTTCTCTTTAATCTAGTTACTGTACTATATAGAGCCCTGTCTCTCTGGTACCCTGTTCTCTATAATCTAGTTACTGTACTATATAGAGCCCTGTCCCTCTGGTACCCTGTTCTCTTTAATCTAGTTACTGTACTATATAGAGCCCTGTCTCTCTGGTACCCTGTTCTCTTTAATCTAGTTACTGTACTATATAGAGCCCTGTCTCTCTGGTACCCTGTTCTCTATAATCTAGTTACTGTACTATATAGAGCCCTGTCCCTCTGGTACCCTGTTCTCTTTAATCTAGTTACTGTACTATATAGAGCCCTGTCCCTCTGGTACCCTGTTCTCTATAATCTAGTTACTGTACTATATAGAGCCCTGTCTCTCTGGTACCCTGTTCTCTATAATCTAGTTACTGTACTATATAGAGCCCTGTCTCTCTGGTACTCTGTTCTCTATAATCTAGTTACTGTACTATATAGAGCCCTGTCTCTCTGGTACCCTGTTCTCTATAATCTAGTTACTGTACTATATAGAGCCCTGTCTCTCTGGTACCCTGTTCTCTATAATCTAGTTACTGTACTAGATAGAGCCCTGTCTCTCTGGTACCCTGTTCTCTATAATCTAGTTACTGTACTATATAGAGCCCTGTCTCTCTGGTACCCTGTTCTCTTTAATCTAGTTACTGTACTATATAGAGCCCTGTCTCTCTGGTACCCTGTTCTCTATAATCTAGTTACTGTACTATATAGAGCCCTGTCTCTCTGGTACCCTGTTCTCTATAATCTAGTTACTGTACTATATAGAGCCCTGTCTCTCTGGTACTCTGTTCTCTATAATCTAGTTACTGTACTATATAGAGCCCTGTCTCTCTGGTACCCTGTTCTCTATAATCTGGTTACTGTACTATATAGAGCCCTGTCTCTCTGGTACCCTGTTCTCTTTAATCTAGTTACTGTACTATATAGAGCCCTGTCTCTCTGGTACCCTGTTCTCTATAATCTGGTTACTGTACTATATAGAGCCCTGTCTCTCTGGTACCCTGTTCTCTTTAATCTAGTTACTGTACTATATAGAGCCCTGTCTCTCTGGTACCCTGTTCTCTATAATCTAGTTACTGTACTATATAGAGCCCTGTCTCTCTGGTACCCTGTTCTCTTTAATCTAGTTACTGTACTATATAGAGCCCTGTCTCTCTGGTACCCTGTTCTCTATAATCCAGTTACTGTACTATATAGAGCCCTGTCCCTCTGGTACCCTGTTCTCTTTAATCTAGTTACTGTACTATATAGAGCCCTGTCTCTCTGGTACCCTGTTCTCTATAATCCAGTTACTGTACTATATAGAGCCCTGTCCCTCTGGTACCCTGTTCTCTTTAATCTAGTTACTGTACTATATAGAGCCCTGTCTCTCTGGTACCCTGTTCTCTATAATCTAGTTACTTTACTATATAGAGCCCTGTCCCTCTGGTACCCTGTTCTCTTTAATCTAGTTACTGTACTATATAGAGCCCTGTCTCTCTGGTACCCTGTTCTCTTTAATCTAGTTACTGTACTATATAGAGCCCTGTCTCTCTGGTACCCTGTTCTCTATAATCTAGTTACTGTACTATATAGAGCCCTGTCCCTCTGGTACCCTGTTCTCTTTAATCTAGTTACTGTACTATATAGAGCCCTGTCCCTCTGGTACCCTGTTCTCTATAATCTAGTTACTGTACT